>NC_060172.1:3701923-3723721 GCF_021292245.1 Micropterus dolomieu | reverse complement strand
ATCACCACACCACCACCTCCATCACTTTCATTACCACTATCACTAACACTACACCACCACTACACCACCACCACCACCACCATCACCACACCACCATCACCACACCACCACCATCATCACCATCACCACACCACCACCACCATCACCACCACCACCAACACCACACCACCACCATCATCACCATCACCACACCACCACCACCATCACCACCACCACCAACATCATCACCATCACCACACCACCACCACCATCACCACACCACCACCACCACCACCACCATCACTATCATCACCACCACCACCACCATCACCACCACCACTACCACCATCACCACACCACCACCACCACCACCATCACCACAACCACCACCATCATCACACCACCACCACCATCACCCCCGTCACTATCACTACCACTATCACTACCATTCACTATCACTACACCACCACTACACCACCACCACCACCACCATCACCACACCAACACCATCATCACCATCACCACACCACCACCACCATCACCACACCACCACCTCCATCACTTTCATTACCACTATCACTAACACTAACACTTCCACTACCATCCTCAACATCACCATCACCACACCATCACCATCACCACCGTCACTATCACTACCACCACCACTACCACCACCATCCTCACCATCAACATCACCATGACCACACCACCACCATCACCACTGTCACTATCACTACCACCACCACTACCACCATCACTTTCACTACCACTATCGCTACCACCATCGCTACCACCACCATCATCACCATCACCACACCACCAACATCACTATGACCACCACTACCATCATCACCATCACCACCATCACAACAACCACCACCACCACCATCACTATCACCACCATCACCACACCACCACCACCACCACCATCACCACACCACCATCACCACACCACCACCATCATCACTATGACCACCACTACCATCATCACCATCACCACCATCACAACAACCACCACCACCACCATCACTATCACCACCATCACAACAACCACCACCACCACAACAAACCACCATCACAACAACCAACACCATCATCATCGTCACCACCATCACCACCACAACCACCACCATCACAACAACCGCCACCACATGGTGGTTCACATACCTTTTCCTTCGACTGTGTACATGAACAGAACAAGGGTTTTTATTCTTTATTGATTTCTGTCTCTGTCAGCAGCTGAGTTAAAACAGCCTGAGGATCAGTGAACTCATGATATGTGTTTAAATCTGATATCAGATATTTCTAAATATACAGATATCAGAGAGCAGCAGGTGTAACGAGCTCTCAGCTGTCAGTTATGCGACCACATGTGTCGCTGGGTGACCACATGATGCCGTCATGTGACCTTAGTGTGCAGTTAGAGCCCGGAGCATCACCTCCACATGCTGCAGTATTTTTACCCCATAAAGCTGGCATTGTGCATCTGATTAAAGCCCTCAGCAGCCAATCAGAGCGGAGGTTGGGGCATGTTTGAATGTTGGTATAAAAGCGGCCTGAAGTTGAGTCTGTGTGAACGTCTGCTGTCTCCTCAGCGAGGTTCTACTGTCTCCACCACCTGGACGCTCGTCTGAACGCTGTGAGGCAGAGAGCGAGCGACCGAGCGACTGCACAACCCACGCCACCTGTGAGCAAACCTCCTTTACTTATACCTAATATTACTCATGTTACTGTGTACTTCTACTGCGTTTCAGAGGCACACGTGGTACTTTTTACTGCATGTGTTTAACAGCTACTTTAAGGTTTAACTCATCACAGAGTACTTTTGTTCTGAGTGCAGTACTTTTACTTTAAAGCACCTCAGTACTTCTGTGTTGCTGCGATGTTCAGGTGGTTACCAGGACGACCCAAGTTACTGATCACTCAGACTGGGTGTGTTTGTTTCCCTCACAGGCGTCTCTGGGCTCAGCCCCATCACTCTCCTCTGCAGACTCTCTGATGACCGCTGGTCGTCGGCGCTCTTCAGGTAAGTTCACGTCACCTGCCTCGCCCTTTCAGTTTCATACCTGTTCACACTGAACATGCTCCTTAAACTGGAATCAATGTGGGCTTTAGTGTGTGTGTGTTTCTGTGTGTGTGTGTGTGTGTGTGCGGCTGTGTTGGTGTGTTTGCAGTTGTTTCTGTGATGGTGGCGACGCCTGAGAGGATCGAGCTGGAAAACTACCGCCGGAGCTCGACGAAGATGGAGACGGAGCTGCTGGAGGAGCCTGAGGGCCCCGAGGAGCCCGAGGAGGTCTCTGAGGAGACCCTGAACCGGTTCAACCTGAGCCTGGACGAGAAAATCAACCACAGGTCCAGGTGAGAGTCAACCCCGTATGGAAGGTCTTTAACGCCAGGGAAAGGTAGAAACTCTTGAAATATCAAAAGTAATAGAGACACACGAGGAGACAAACTAGAGACATATAAACCTTTTTATGTTACAGTTAAAAGGTACTAAAACTCCAAATTGACTTTTTAAGTTACAAATGTAAAAGTTACAAGTCCAGTTGCCCTAAGTTAAACTGCATTTGTAACTTTAAACATCCCAATTTTAAATGTTAAAATCATGTTTGACTTTATAATTCAAAATCATAATAAACATCAAAATTATAACTTTTTATGGCATCATTCATCAAAACTAATCAGAAGGATGTTTTTGATTTTGTTGGCAGTATTGGTCAGAGCTATTTAACCCCAGTTAAATTAATAATTAATAATTAATATGCCTATGAAATAAAACCTGGAATAAATAAATGAGGCAATAAATATATTTTAAAAATATAATAAATAAATAGCTTTTTAATTTAAAAAGGAGCTTTTTCAAAGGATTTTTATATATTTCATAAGCCCACATTCCCCGAAATCAATAAAAATCCTTTGTCTGTGATTTCAGTTCAGAGTCTGAGATGGAGGAGGACGAGGAGGAGGACAGCGGTCGCCCTCGAGTGGCTTCAGAGGAGGCCAAAGCTTCATGGGGGGAAGCTCTGAAGCTCCACCTGAAGGACGAGGAGGAGGAGGAGGAGGAGGAAGAGGAGGAGGAGGAGGAGGACGAGGACGAGGAGGAGGGGGACGAGGAGGAGGAGGACGAAGACGAGGACGAGGAGGTAGATGAAGAGGAAGGAAGCAGTGAGGTGCAGTCCAGTGACGGTGAGTCATTTTTTGTGTTACCTGCTTTCTGTCTGTAGTTTGAGTCCTCTGCTGGTTGTTGTTGTTGTTGTTGTTGTTGTTGTGTTTTCTTATGATGTTGTGATGTCGTGCTGTGTCTCCCCCTGCTGGTAGAGGGGGAGTACAGCCCCTGGGACATGGAGCGACGCTCGGGCTTGTGGCTCCTGTTAGAGGAGGAGACAGGTAGAATCCAAACTTACCAAACTACATTCATAAAAACATGAAATTTAGATGAGCATCACCGCATTAACACACAGCATTAAGCTGATTTCTGTGCTGTCATGTGACCATTTTAACAACACAAATATTATTTTAACCAGCTGCAGATCAGCTGTTTGTTTAACACGGTTTGTTTTCGCAGTAGCAAAGAAACACTGAGAGGAAAAGGCTGATTTTTTCTGTAATCACTGGGGGAAAATAATCTTGATGCCTCACCAATATGTGTTACAAATGGAGGTGTGGAGGAAGAGGAGGCTGTTTGCCTAATCACAGACACTGAGCATTATGGGAAATGTAGGATCCAGTGTTTTATAGTCAGGAGTCACCACCTCAGCCCCCCAACACCCCCACAATACAACACCTGAAAGAAAGAATAGTTTATATTTATGTTGCTGTTTGAAAGCCTTTTGCACTTGGCTTCTATAATCTACCTGCCATGTGTAAACTCACCGCGTTGTTTCTTTCTTTTTTTCCTGGTACCTAAATTTAACGCCCTCTGTGGGAATCTGTCATTTTTTACTAAATTACGATTTAAACAAAACAAATTATAAATGTGGAGTTTTGTTGTCGCCTAATTTTGATTTGAAATATTTATTTTTCCCTCAGAGGAGAAGTTTTCTCTCGTCTCTCAGAACGTCTCCTCAGCAGCAGGAAGTGACATCACACACTGTGACACACCTGTGGAGCCTGACTCCACCTCCAGCTTGCTGCCCTCTGCACCTCCATCTGAGACTCCGCCCTCCACCGCCTCCTTCGTCACCACGCCAGACTCCGCCCCCGACCGAGACACAGTTCTGCCAGTGATGCTCACACCTGTCGGCGTCATGGGAACGGCTGCTCAGAGACACGCTCTCCTACAACATGCTAGGGGGCGGGGCTCGTTTGACGATATCAGCCCCGAACTGCCGCCAAAGAAGCCCCTCCTTCTGCAGGAGAGAGGGGCGGAGCCAGAGGAGGAGGGGGCAGCATCAGAGGGGGTGAGGAGGAGGAGGAGACAGAGAGGAGCCCGCAGCCTCCCCCCTCGACTCCTCCTCCCACCTCTGCAGGGGGGGGGCAGGGCTCTCCTCCTCCAGCTGAAGGGGCTCAGAGAGGCTCCATCCCCTGTACAGGTAGGAGCAGAAGGGGGCGGAGCCAGAGCCCTGTGGAGGTCGGTGTTCTCTGGAAACAGGAAGGAGAAGAAGTGGGGCGGGACTTTACCTGCAGAGAGGGTGAAGAAGGACCCAGCCAATCAGAGGAGAGCTGCAGGTGATGATGTAATAAATAAACACATATAGACAGAGTGAGGTCACAGTGATGAGGTAATGATTGTACTTCCTGTGTCTTCAGACGCGAGAGGAGGTCTGACAGAAGAGTCGGATCTGGACTCATCGGATCTGCTGCAGAGGTGTTCGCTGAAACCCAGAAACAATGTAAGACTCAAACACACAGCAACTCACAGCACCTTCACCACAGGGTCCAGGGTCTGAGTGTCCAGGGTCTGAGGGTCCAGGGTTTGAGTGTCCAGGGTCTGAGGGTCCAGGGTCTGAGGGCACAGGGGTCTAAGGGACTGGGGTCTAAGGGTGCAGGGTCTGAGGGACTGGGGTCTAAGGGTGCAGGGTCTGAGGGTCCAGGGTCTGAATGACCATGGTCAGAGGGTCTAGGGTCTCAGGGCGCAGGGTCTGAGGGTCCAGGATCAGAGGGTCCAGGGTCTGAGGGACTGGGGTCTAAGGGTACAGGGTCTGAGGGTCCAGGGTCTGAGGGTCCAGGGTCTGAGGGACTGGGGTCTGAGGGTCCAGGGTCAGAGGGTCCAGGTTCTGATGGTCCAGGGTCTAAGTGTCTGCACAGCTGTGGTAAACCCTCAGGTGTGAGTTGATCTGGAGGAAACATGTACAGGCTGAATAACAGCGACCCGAGAATCAAACCCTGGGGGACTCCACACTCAGATTTATGCCTTCAAGATCTGATCTGAACCACACCCTCCCCCCATATTATCACCATCTCCACTAAGATCCTGTTGTGTTTTACATGCTGAGTTCAGGATCAGACTAATAACTGGATTCTGGATCTTGTTCTGGTGTTCGTAGCTGCGTTTGGAGCTCTTCGACCTCACGTCTCAAATCCAGAAGGTCACAATAAAAGAGGAGGAGGAGGAGAACCAGGAGGTATCAGCTTTCCTAGATTTAGGTGTGCTGAGTGTTTAGATTTTCGTGCTGGTTTAGTTTTCAGTGATTTGTACTGACCAACAGCTGCAGACTTGGACTTGGACTTGCTGAGACGTGACGTGTTTTGAACCTGGTGAGCTCCCAGAATATTTATATTATCTGACCTCTGCATTGAAACAATGTTTGCTGTCAGTAAATAGCTTCAACAGCCAAATGTCCAAAAGTCCTTCAGTCTGACAGTCAGCACACATGAAAGACTCGACTTCCATTGACGGACAGGAGACTTTTCTCCTCTAACTTGATACTAGACTGACTCGACTGATTTAAGACTTGTTCTTGTCTTGACTTACTGACTTTCTTGAGCCTTGACGTGGACCGGATCACTGACTGGAGACTAGACTAGAATATTTTAGTACCGTGTTTGTTGAGACCCGAGGTCTAAATCCATCTTTAAACGTCTTTATGTCCTCCGTGTCTCTCAGCCTGCCTATGTTCCTCACGCTCTGGCTTTTAAACGAGCGTACGCCATCAAGGTACAGACCCGTTATCATGAAACCAGTTTGGGTGGTGGTCTAACAACCTGCAGTCCAGTCTCTCTGGTAGATGTCCTGTAACGGATCCACACTGTTGTTTCAGAGACGCTCTCGCAAGGACAGAGTCCCCCTCCAGGACTCTGAAGGACGGTCCTCTTGTACCACAGAAGTGGTGGGGGTCCTGGTCCAGCCGAAGGAGCCGTCTAGTCTGAGCGTAAAGGAGGAGACCATGTTCCAGAGGGGACGAGAGGACGAAGACCTGGATGCCAAAATCACCCGACGAGTTCAGAGAGCTGTTAGAAGAAAGGCCAAACAGGAGCAGCTGAAGAGACTCCACAAAGCTCAGGTGAGTTCCCTGAGACAGTCAGTGTAAAGACCAGGTCCCCGTGAGGACTGAGACACATGGTTGTCTTCACTGACTATGAGATCTGGTTCAAAGCTCCCTCACAAACGGGACTTTGAGTTGAGCTCTTACTGAAGTTTCCCTCTTTTACTCATCAGTTCTGAAGTCATCTTACACTCTTTCTCAGTTGCTTTGGTGCATTTCTCGAATCATCCTTAACATTTGCAAAACAGTAAGTGCATTTCTCAAAACATGTAGTACAAACGGCACAACACAGTGGATTACCTGCAAAAGCCCATAACTTGCTCAAAATCCTTAGTCTATCTCTCAAAAGCAAATCTTTATTTCATTGAACTTGTCAGTGCCTCAGATCGACAAGTCCTTGCGTCTCGTTTATGAACAAGCAAGTCAAAATGTTTAGCCATCTTGTCAATATAACTGTGTACTCTGTAAGTATTTTCTGATGTACACAGTTATACATTGCAGGAGAGAGGACAGGAATCTGTAATTTGTTGACAGAGCATGTCATTGTAATACAGAAAAGAAAGAGACAGGACTGTTGCCTGTTGTATCACAGATTCTCTTCCACATCACAACAGATATCTTCATCAATTCAGGACACATTTACAAAATAATTCAAATAGACATGTATAGAATGTCTATCTATATATACATTCATATATATACATACTTAAGCCCTAATCAAATATTTTTTTTCTCTGTTTTCCTGTGATAACAGGATAATTTTCTCGTGATTTCAAGATAACCATAATGGTAATTATAGTGTGGTTTGCAGTATCATTGGTTAGCTCATTTGGTAGAGCACAGGACTTATAGTCTTACTGTAAGGTTTTGTGTTCAATCAATTTAAAAAATATATATTTTTCATAATCCTCTTCAACAATTAATTATTCCGTTCTCAGGAGAAAACAACATTCCTTATATATATATATATATATACTGTTCACTGGTATTTATGGTATTGTGGGAGAATGGTCTGAGTGTTGCTACTGTGGTGTTGTTGTCTATACTTACTTTGTTTATGGTCCGTTGATCTGAGAAATACACCAAAGCGACTGAGAAAAACTGTAAAGCACTTCTGTTTTTAGTTTAACCAGCGAAGTTAGTCCTTCAGCCCAGCAGGTGGCAGCAGAGTCAAAGGGACCCTGAACCAGCTTTAATCTGTTGGGTTTGGGTCAGATGACCTCAGGTCGGTTCGGTTTGTTTTTGGTGTGAAAGCTGTCCATCAAACTCAGACCGAGGGCCACCTGAGAAGGACTTCATGTTTCTTCCTCTTGATTTGTTTGTTAAAAGTCAACATGGTAAACATGAACCGGACCAGAACTGAAAGGTCTGGACCAAATGAATCAGCTACAGGTGAGACAGGTGAGAGTCTGGTCTCTGCTGGTTTCAGATGATCCAGAGGCAGCTGCAGCAGGTGGAGGAGAAACAGAGACAGCTGGAGGAGCGAGGAGTGATGGTGGAGAAAGCTCTGAGAGGGGAAGCAGGTACAAATAAACACATATACAGTATATAAACACAAATAAACACATATACAGTATATATATACAAATAAACACACATATACAGTATATATATAAACAAATAAACACATTATACAGTATATATAACCCTAACCCTTGATTGATTGGTTGATCTCAAACATGCCAAACTCACCTCAGGTCTGCTGAGACAGTAACAGCTGAATTCACCATGAATGTGACAAATCAAATCAAATCAAATATGAATAAAATGACGATCTGGTCAAATGTGCAGACTAAAATACTGAACAGTCTTTGTCTGAATGTGCGAATGAAACTACAAGCAGGTAAACAAGTGCTGTCATACAGGTGACTGCATCGTGTAACCAATCAGCTTCTAGTTTCTGAACCTGCACATTATCAAGTAAATGAAGTAAAGAAGGATTTGACTGAACTCACCTGTATTTCTGTCAGATTACTGGGGAGACAACAACGACGGGCAAGACATCGAACTTCACCTGGGAGGTTAGTTCACCTGGTAGTAGTATCACTATAGTATACTAAAGCAAAGTACATTATACTGCAGCATGTGAGGGGCAATACCAGACACGTTGTACATTACATGGTTGTGAAGACTAACTGTTTGGGTTGGAGACTAACTGTTGGTCTGAAGACTAACTGGTTGGTTTGTAGACTAACTGGTTGGTTTGCAGACTAACTGGTTGGTCTGAAGACTAACTGGTTAGGTTGTAGACTAACTGGTTGAGTTGCAGACTAACCCGTTGGGTTGCAGACTAACTGGTTGGTGTGAAGACTAACTGGTTAGGTTGTAGACTAACTGGTTGAGTTGCAGACTAACCCGTTGGGTTGCAGACTAACTGGTTGGTGTGAAGACTAACTGGTTAGGTTGTAGACTAACTGGTTGAGTTGCAGACTAACCCGTTGGGTTGCAGACTAACTGGTTGGTGTGAAGACTAACTGGTTAGGTTGTAGACTAACTGGTTGAGTTGCAGACTAACCCGTTGGGTTGCAGACTAACTGGTTGGTGTGAAGACTAACTGGTTAGGTTGTAGACTAACTGGTTGAGTTGCAGACTAACCCGTTGGGTTGCAGACTAACTGGTTGGTGTGAAGACTAACTGGTTAGGTTGTAGACTAACTGGTTGAGTTGCAGACTAACCCGTTGGGTTGCAGACTAACTGGTTGGTGTGAAGACTAACTGGTTAGGTTGTAGACTAACTGGTTGAGTTGCAGACTAACCCGTTGGGTTGCAGACTAACTGGTTGGTGTGAAGACTAACTGGTTAGGTTGTAGACTAACTGGTTGAGTTGCAGACTAACCCGTTGGGTTGCAGACTAACTGGTTGGTGTGAAGACTAACTGGTTAGGTTGTAGACTAACTGGTTGAGTTGCAGACTAACCCGTTGGGTTGCAGACTAACTGGTTGGTGTGAAGACTAACTGGTTAGGTTGTAGACTAACTGGTTGAGTTGCAGACTAACCCGTTGGGTTGCAGACTAACCCGTTGGGTTGCAGACTAACCGGTTGGGTTGCAGACTAACTGGTTGGTGTGAAGACTAACTGGTTGGGTTCCAGACTAACTGGTTGGTCTGAAGACTAACTGGTTGGGTTCCAGACTAACTGGTTGAGTTGCAGACTAACTGGTTGGGTTGCAGACTAACTGGGTGGTCTGAAGACTAACTGGTTGGGTTCCAGACTAACTGGTTTGGTTCCAGACTAACTGGTTTGGTTCCAGACTATCTGGTTGAGTTGCAGACTAAGTGTTGCTCTGAAGACTAACTGATTGGTTTGCAGACTAAGTGTTGGTCTGAAGACTAACTGGTTGGTCTGAAGACTAACTGGTTGGGTTCCAGACTAACTGGTTTGGTTCCAGACTATCTGGTTGAGTTGCAGACTAAGTGTTGGTCTGAAGACTAACTGGTTGGTTGGAAATCTTTGTTCTTGTTTTGGTGACCTGTCTGGTTCTTCTGTCTTGTTACTAAGTTGATGCACACCTTGCAGCCAATCACAATCCAGTATTCTCAGTACTATATTTATACCACAGTGGCACCATGTAGTAGTACTACAGTACTACACTCTATTAAATTATACTACTCTGTACTGTACCACACATACTGACCTCCACTTGACATACTATAGTATACTGCAGTGTACTTCTATACTGTACAATACAGCACAATTATAATATACAATACTGTGTATATTCTGGATAACCAGTCGGTCTCGCTCCCTGTAGGACTGGGTAAACTGGATAATCCGGCCCTGATGCAGCAGTGGTTCCAGTTGGTCCAGCAGAAAAACTCTCTGGTTCGATATGAATCTGAACTCATGATTTTGTGAGTATCTGACCTTTAAATCAAGCATCAGGTTCAGGTTTACCAGGATGATTCAGGACTGGATCTGGTTTTCTGGTCTCTGCTGTGTTTCAGTGCTCGGGAGTTGGAGCTGGAGGACCGACAGAGTCGACTGCAGCAGGAGCTCAGAGAGCGGATGGCCGTGGACGGTAACATCACACTGTTTCTGATATAAATCCTTAAAACTGTCCTCAGGAGATAAACACCATTTAACACACGATGCTGTATCCATAGAAACATCAGAGAGTAACAGATCAGCTAGGTGGCGACTCACGTAATCATTTAGAGATTTAGATCAGCTCATAACAGAACAGAAGTGACGTCTAACTCTAGATTAGATTTTTAGATTCTAAAGAAATTTTTTTCAACATCAGTAGGTTGGACAGGATCTGCTGTACGGACAGAAAAATTTGTGTGAAACAGGTTTGCAGGGGTGGAGGCTTCTTTACCTCCTCGTACAACCTGGATTCCTCTCTACATTCATAGACAAAAACACTCATACTTTTAGGATTTTAGACTGGGAGGTTTTGAGGAGGTCCGAGGTGTGGATGAAGACCACCTGATCCATAATATAGCCATGTGTTGGTGCAGACGTAAGGCACGTAGAGTCCGTGGTTTGAATGCTTCTCCAGATATTAAAGACTATCCGGTGAAACAGTCTGGTGAATATTAACCCTGTGTGTCCGGTCTGTCCTGGTTGTGTGCAGACCACCTGAAGGAGGACTGGGAGCTGCTGGAAGAGCGTCTGATCCTGGAGGAGATGTTGGAGGTGGTGGAGCAGAGAGACTCCCTGGTGTCTCTGCTGGAGGAACAAAGAGTGCAGGAACGGCAGGAAGACCAGGACCTTGAGGAGGTCATGATGAACCGAGGAATGGGACTCAGCTGGACCTGAACCTGGGGGGTTTTCTGTAAAAACCTGAACTGGTCTGCAGTGATGTCATAATAACTACAAAACTGACTTTATCGAAGCAAAGATTGATGTCAAAACCATTTCACGTTACTGTGATTCCATGAAACCAGGAAAACCTTCCCAACAGTCCAGACCTGTTTCTGGACCTGATCTGAAGCGGACTTGTGGAAACCCAAACCAAACTTCAGTCCTTCTTCTTCCAATCAAATGTGCCAGGTCAGGCCCAGAACAATAGCTTCCCAACTGAGTTTGACTAATTGTTCAATAAATTAACTGAATAAATTTAAATGAACTCCTTTGTGATGACGGACATCAGACCTGATGAGTCTGCAACAGTTTCTGACACTGGATGTTAGCTAATAAGCTAAAATAGCTTCCCCTCTTTTGACTCTCCGGCTTGCCGTCCTGTCAGGATGGCTTGCTGGGTAAATGCAGCTGGTGTGTGAACTCGGCACGTCTCTTTAAAATTAAACACCAGAATTTAAAAAGTTTAAATAAACTAAATTATGTTTAAACTAGTTGTTCTGACGGTTAGCATATCCACCAGCCAGCAGGGGGCGCTGCTCGGTTACTGTCAGTCACCTCCATTGGAACCATTTAGATCTCTTTTGATCCAACAACACATGGAGCACGTGGCGTTTGCTGTTGAGCTAATCCCTAACATGCTAGTTTGATGGAAACATGCTAGTGCTAGCCAGCCATAATAGCCTGCCAAATTAGCTAGCACGCGTGACGTAGTGCTAACTACCAGTTAGGGGAGCATCTATGTTCTGTATGTTCTTATTATGAAACATTAAGAGACCTTCAAAGGGTTTTATGTTCGCAGCAACTCGCTCCTCTCCTGGCCTCGCCCGAACCCGGTCTGTCCTGGTCTGAACCGCTGCAAATCACCCAGTACTGTATTCCCTGTCGTCAGTCTGGCCTCCGTCGGTCTCAGAGACTGTGTTCGGACCCAGTCCATGTTCACAGGGAGGCTGCTGAGCCTGGTTCCCTAGTGCGCTCAATCGGCTCTGGTCTGGTACTAAGTCTGGCGCCCCTCTCCTCGCCCTGGGCCTTAAAACCTCCTCCTCCCAGAGGTCCAAAGCTCCCGTACTAGTGGTGTAAACCAACACCGACCCTCCCCGGGTGCTCCGACCTCCCAGGCCGGGTAGAGTCCGCTAACAGGGTTAGCAGCAGTCCACCGACACGTGACCCAAAAGGTCCGTGTTGCAACAACCCTCTGATACTGCCATCGTTCAGAGTTTCAGGTTTTAGTTGCCGACTGAAGGGGCCCCAGTTTTTTCCAGGTGAAATGTTCAGTTTGTGTTTCCCCAGGTCAGGATGTGGGAGTTAGTTTGTAGCCTACTGATGTTCCTCTGCCTGAAACCCAAACCCTGAGATTGTGGCGAAGACTTTAGACGCTGTCCACAGTGGCTGAACAGATTTTTACCACTGCATTTAAACCGTCCACCCCGCTTCGATCTCTGACATAGGACCCTGGGAGCTCAGGGCTGAGCCGCCTGTACAGCATCTTACAGACTTCAAACCCGTCCTGAGTACAGAAGTGCTTCTGCACACAAGAACACAAATGACTTCCTGTAACCAGAGTAACTGTGTGTGGTGACTGGGCTTCAGCTGTGTTGGTGTTTAATCAAAGATTCAGTATTAAATCGAGGTTCAGCAGGTTATTAAAGTCATTCTGACATTTTGATTATTGTGCCAACTTTATCAGCTGTTGATCAGTTCTACCAAACTTCACCTATCAGCCTTACTTCACCTGATCACCTGACCAATATGTGTTGATTAATCCTGTTCATGTAAAACCATTAAAGTCGTGTGTCTGTGGTGAGCTGATGCTCATAATGCAACTTTAACTGCAGCCTTCTTGGATAATAAAATATTCACATCAGGTTTCTGGTTGTTGGGTTTTATTTCTGTCGGACTGCAGAGTGTCAACGCGGATCAGCTAGAGACCGGATTGTGGACTGCAGTACTCTGTGATCAGGTCACATGGCACAGCAGTCTGTGATCCCACAGGTGCTCTGAATGAAACAAGGTTTAACCCAGTTTTAGATGACGATCTCATCTCAGTTCTTTAAACGGTGATCCAGTTCCTGTAAGGTCCATCTGAGTGCAGTGTTTTCAAAAACCCTGCTCTAACCTGCTGCAGAGGCTGGCTGGGTGATCTAAACAATAGCTTTGAAAAGGAAACCCTGACATTAAATCTCAGTGGCCTTCAGGCCATCAGTCAGACGGGTCGAACCCTGGATGTTAGAAACTGAAAAGCCCAGTCCCAGTCAAAGTCATTTACCACGCTGGACTTCTACATGTCCTCACAGACTGCAGCGGTTCATTTAGTTAGACCGCCGTGGTCGCCACACTGGGGCAATGTAAAGTAAGTTCTGTGGCCTCGACACCATCTTCCTGAAAACTCCTTTGAGAATTAGCCAACGGTTACAGAGAGCCAACGACTGACACTGATACAGATTCCAAACAGCAGCTAGCGTGTCACATGGAAGCAGCTCGACTTCAGGTTGTTCAGCTGCCCCTCGGCAGAGATCCTCTCTATCAGAATAATAGGAAGGAAACACAAACAGGTTTCTGTCTCTGCAGATGAACAGCAACACTTTTCATTTGCTCTGTAATTAGTATTCAGACGCAGTGACATTTACTTTCATCAATAAGGCGACAGTCTCAGTGTCACATGTTAGTTCCTTTGTCCGCAGGAACCTGCAGCAGCTGAAAATAAACTCTGCTCACGCGTTCAGTTCTTCCTTTAACTCCTCTGCAGCCTCCTTAGTAAAGTGTTTGACGCTCGCGTCGTGTTCAACATCTGTAGCACTGAACACCTGTGAAGGTGCTGCTACACCTGAGAATGGGTATTTCAGCAGCCGGTGAGACCCAACAGGACCTGGTTCAGTGCTGAATATCTGAATATGAGACCAGTTATGAACGTAAAAAGAAACCATCTGTTCCTGCAGGTGGACTTGAGCCCAGGTCCTTCAGCTGGAAGGCAGGAACACTAACCATTAGTCCACAGAGAACGAAGGAACAGGGTTCATCATCACTTCTTAGAGACAAAATTAAACAATACAGAGACGTTAGAACAGCAGATCTGCTGCAGTCCCTGACATTACAGCATCTTACACTTTGCTGTATTCCAGAGTTTCAAATTGAATTTCACAGATCAACAGACCGACCAATCACAGCGCAGCACGGCGGCTCCATACAAACTTTATTCCTTAAATCCTGAAGAGACAAAAAAAAAAACCAGTCGCAGTGAAAAGTACAGAAAAACTCTGAATCTACAAGACAACAACAAACTAAGGCCCCGCCGGACCGGTAGCCAATCAGAGTTCAGCGTCCATAGTCTGAGCTTGTGATCAGTGAAGTCCTGGTTCCAGAGCTCTGCGCTGCAGACGGTGCAGGAGGGCCAGGAGCTCCTGTGGAACAACAGGCGACGAAGCCTCCTGGGTCTGTTTGGAAGCTTTGAGTTCAAAGGTTCTGAGGTTCGAGTCTGAGGCAGTCTGCAGGAAGAGCAACTTCCGATTTCACAGCGACACCACTTCCTGTGTACACGAGGAAGTTCAGCCCCTGACAGAGACAGTGATGGTGCGCTAACACAGCGCCGAGTCTGTCCTCAACTGCTCCAGGACCTGTTTCAGACTCTCCCTCAGGACCAAAACCTCATGACACATGAACAGCTGACCTCATCAACGAGGACCAGGACCCCCGCCTGCAGACCTGATCCTGATTCTGATTTGTAGTTTTTTTACATATTGTAAATAAACTGATTGAGATGAACACGCTGCCATGTGCACGTGATGTTTACGATGACAAACGTGTTTGTTCATGTGACTGTAAATATATAACGAGTCAAACACGTCAGAGTGTTTTATCTGGTCCTCGAAGTCTCTGCAGACCTTTGGTCCACTCTCTGGTTGTAAGCTTGAATTAGGCGCTTGATCTTCAGCGTTCTCTCTCTCGCCATAAACATTTAAACATTTACTTTCTCTGGAACAACAGAAGAAGATCACAGCAGGGCTGCAGCGCCTCCTGTATGTGGGGCCACACAGATCCAGATGTCATTACTGGGCACCCTGAACCTCCTTAGTCCTCCTCCTGATGATGCCAACAGGCTGAAACCCAAACAGAACCCAGACCACCCAGCAGTCCTGGCTCTGAGGCTGCATCAAAATAAAATAATAGTAAATAATAAAAATAAACTCATTTAAACTGATGTTCCTTATTCAGACCTGATGCTGTTCTCATGCCTGTCAGTCAGGGATCAGGGCCGGTGCTCGTGTTGAGGTGGATTAATGACTCTGAGCTCATCAACAAGGCCAGCAGGTGACTCATTAACTTATTTACTGCAACATCTGTTGTTCGATGACTGCAGGACTCTGCGTGCTGATTGGTCCATTGGTATAACCACAAAGTGTTCCACCAATGATGGATCCAGCTCGCACAGAGGCACACTGACCCTGGACCTGAACCTGGACCACTGGCTTATCAATAAACACAGCAGATGGGAAATATGGGAAGATGACGTCATCACGTTCACGTTCACGTTCGTGCTGCAGGGGGCCGTCAGCAGGACCTTCCTCATCCTGGATCTGCTGCTCGTCTTCATCACCGCTCCCGGTCTGAGGACGTGGCAGACCTATGGGCGGGACCGCGACCAGGGACGCAGCTGGGACTTTCCTCACCGAGGACTCGCTCCTTCCGCGGCCAACAGCCAATGAGAAGCCAGTGCGATGACCAAGCCCTCTGACGTCATTGAAGTGAAGTCATGAAGTGGACCAATCGCAGCGGGAGAAGTGTTCCAGCCGGCCCCGGATTGGCTGCGGGAGGACGGGAAGTGTTTGTGTGATGGTCGGAGGAGAGAAGAGAGCCGCGAGCCCAGCAGGACAGGAACAGCGTCCAGGTGCACGAGCTCCAGCCACGCAGGTGAGAGCTCAGCTGTTTGTGGGTGTGTCTGTGAGCTGTGCTGGTTTTTACGGGACTGGCTGACGAACCAGAACCAGCTCCAGTCTGAGGACCGGAGGATCTGAGCCGTCCTCAGTCCCCGCAGGTTAACGGTCTCTCTCTCCATTTGGATCCCGGTGTGCGTGTTTTTACCGCGGGACAGACTCTGGTGGGTTTTCACTGCTTAGGAAGAGACCTGCTGGGTTTCAACATCACGGCGAGTCTCGATCCATTCAGGCAGGAGAAACTGGCTGCAGATGAAATAAAAGTGTTCACAGGATGAAACCTGAGTAAGAAGTACTTCGGTAGAAGTATCTCTACTGTAAAATATACTCGGTCCTGTAATGAAGAAAGTATCAGAGATCAAAGTAAGCAGTACTTTAATCTTACGTGATGTACTGTTGGGCTTTAATCTGTGAAGTGATCGTTTATTTCCGCTTCAGCTGGAAGTACTATCATTCCCTCTGACATGCAGTACAAGTACACACTCGGTAAAACAGCATGAAGTACCTGTGAGTAAAAATACTTCATTTCCAGCACTGCTGCAGCGTTTCTAGAGCAGTAATTTAATGTTACTTCATATACTGGTATAGTATTTATATCCATTATACACGCTCTGCATGGCGTACAGTGGACAGATACTTCAGTTAAAGTACCACGTGACCCAGAGCGTTCCCACAGTTCCTTTAGTTCAGATCAGTCAGCCTGCGTCTCAGTTTCTCCTCACAGCTCATTGTCAGAACGAGAGAGATGAAATGTCCTGTGGCTGAGAACAGCCTGCCGTCCGCTCTGTGGATTTATACTGCTGGTTTTTGGACACGTTTCAGATTAAAACATTAAAGATAATTCCTGCATGAAGGGTTAACCCGCTGCGGTTCTGACCCGTGCAGGTCCGACATGTCCCCGTGGCCCTGTCAGCCCTGACCCCTCTGAGTCTCTGTCCCGCAGGATGATCCGCCCTCTGCTGATGTGCGTCGTCCTCTGCGTCGTCTCCGGCAGCAGCAAACCCACAGAGAAGAAGAGTCGGGTTCACGATGAGGAGCCTCTCAGCCTCGTCGAGCACGACGACCGCAAGAACTACGACTACGACCACGAAGCCTTTCTGGGTCGAGATGAGGCCAAAACCTTCGACCAGCTGCCCCCGGAGGAGAGCAAGCGGCGGCTCGGGTGAGTTCAGACGCCGCCGGCCTGTCGGCTTGCTGCTGTCGGTCATCTCTCTGTGTGTTTGAACAAAACGCCGCCGTGTCTCCCTGCAGCATCATCGCGGAGAAAATCGACGGGAACAAAGACGGCTTCATCTCGGAGGAGGAGCTGAAGGTTTGGATCAAATCCGCTCAGAAGAAGCACATTTACGACAGCGTGGAGCACCAGTGGAAAGACTTCGACGTTAACGGCGACGGGCTGATCAGCTGGGAGGAGTACAAGAACGTGACGTACGGCAGTTACCTGGGTAAAGAGCGCACCGGCCTGTTTCACCCCGTCACACTCCGAGTGAGCCTCTGATCACTAACCTGACCCGTTTCCTCTGACAGACGACCCTCAGGCGGACGCAGAGTATAACTACACCCACATGATGGCGAGGGACGAGAGGCGCTTCAGAGTCGCTGACGTAAACGGAGACATGAGCGCCGACAAGCAGGAGTTCACGGCGTTCCTCCATCCTGAAGATCACGGACACATGAAGGACGTTGTGGTGCAGGTGAGAGTGATGTCACCGAAGTCACTGACACGATGTCACTGACACGATGTCACTGATGTCACTGACACGATGTCACTGATGTCACTGACACGATGTCACTGATGTCACTGACATGATGTCACTGATGTCACTGATGTCACTGACATGATGTCACTGATGTCACTGACACAATGTCACTGATGTCACTGACACGATGTCACTGATGTCACTGATGTCACTGACATGATGTCACTGACACGATGTCACTGATGTCACTGACATGATGTCACTGACACAATGTCACTGATGTCACTGACATGATGTCACTGACACAATGTCACTGATGTCACTGATGTCACTGACACGATGTCACTGATGTCACTGACACGATGTCACTGATGTCACTGACATGATGTCACTGATGTCACTGATGTCACTGACATGATGTCACTGACACAATGTCACTGATGTCACTGACATGATGTCACTGACACAATGTCACTGATGTCACTGACACGATGTCACTGATGTCACTGACACGATGTCACTGATGTCACTGACACGATGTCACTGATGTCACTGATGTCACTGACATGATGTCACTGACACAATGTCACTGATGTCACTGACACAATGTCACTGATGTCACTGACACGATGTCACTGATGTCACTGACACGATGTCACTGACACGATGTCACTGATGTCACTGACACGATGTCACTGATGTCACTGATGTCACTGACATGATGTCACTGACACGATGTCACTGATGTCACTGACACGATGTCACTGACACGATGTCACTGATGTCACTGACACGATGTCACTGATGTCACTGACACGATGTCACTGATGTCACTGACACGATGTCACTGATGTCACTGACACGATGTCACTGACGCGATGTCACTGACGCGATGTCACTGATGTCACTGACGCCACTGACGCGATGTCACTGATGTCACTGACGCGATGTCACTGACGCGATGTCACTGACGCGATGTCACTGATGCCACTGACGCGATGTCACTGATGCCACTGACGCGATGTCACTGATGCCACTGACGCGATGTCACTGATGTCACTGACGCGATGTCACTGATGCCACTGACGCGATGTCACTGATGTCACTGATGTCACTGACGCGATGTCACTGATGCCACTGACGCGATGTCACTGATGCCACTGACGCGATGTCACTGATGCCACTGACGCGATGTCACTGATGTCACTGACGCGATGTCACTGATGCCACTGACGCGATGTCACTGACGCCACTGACGCGATGTCACTGACGCGATGTCACTGATGTCACTGACGCGATGTCACTGATGTCACTGACGCGATGTCACTGATGTCACTGACGCGATGTCACTGACATCGTGGTCACATCACTGAAGTTATGTGATGTCACTGACGCCGTGTGATGTCACTGATGTCACTGACGCGATGTCACTGATGTCACTGACGCGATGTCACTGACATCGTGGTCACATCACTGAAGTTATGTGATGTCACTGACGCCGTGTGATGTCACTGATGTGAGCGCTCACTCTCGCAGGAAACGATGGAAGACATCGATAAGAACGGAGACGGTTTCATCGACCTGAAAGAATACATCGGTAAGAAGTCCTGCACAGATTCTTTCACAGGTTACTGATTCCCCTTCACCTTTACTCAGTCAGCTAATAGGAGCACAGGTAACAACAGAGGTCGTCTCGTCTGTAGGTGACATGTACACTGCGGAGGACGAGGAGGAGGACCCTGAGTGGGTGGCGTCAGAACGTCAGCAGTTTTCTGAGTTCAGAGACAAAAACAAAGACGGGAAAATGGACAAAGAGGAAACTCTGGACTGGATTCTTCCTTCTGATTACGACCACGCTGAGGCCGAGGCCAAACACCTTCTGCACGAGTCCGACGCCAACCAGGTGAGCTGATGGTTTCACTGTGCACCTGTTCACCTGTAACATCTGTAACGCCTGTCACACCTGTTCACCTGTCACACCTGTTCACCTGTCACATCTGTAACACCTGACACACCTGTTCACCTGTCACATCTGTAACACCTGTCACATCTGCACATCTGTTCACCTGACACACCTGTTCACCTGTCACACCTGTTCACCTGTCACATCTGTAACACCTGACACACCTGTTCACCTGTCACATCTGTAACACCTGTTACACCTGTTCACCTGTCACATCTGTAACACCTGACACATCTGTAACACCTTTCACACCTCTTCACCTGTTACACCTGTCACATCTGCACATCTGTTCACCTGACACACCTGTTCACCTGTCACACCTGTTCACCTGTCACATCTGTAACACCTGTCACACCTGTTCACCTGTCACATCTGTAACACCTGTTACACCTGTTCACCTGTCACATCTGTAACACCTGACACATCTGTAACACCTTTCACACCTGTTCACCTGTTACACCTGTCACATCTGTAACACCTGTTCACCTGTCACATCTGTAACACCTGTCACATCTGTAACACCTGTAACACCTGACACACCTGTTCACCTGACACATCTGTAACACCTGACACATCTGTAACACCTGACACACCTGTTCACCTGTCACACCTGTTCACCTGTCACATCTGTTCACCTGTCACATCTGTTCACCTGTCACACCTGTTACATCTGTCACACCTGTCACACCTGTCACACCTGTTACATCTGTAACACCTGTTCACCTGTCACACCTGTTCACCTATAACACCTGTCACATCTGTAACACCTGTTCACCTGTCACATCTGTTCACCTGTCACACCTGTCACATCTGTAACACCTGACACATCTGTAACACCTGACACACCTGTTCACCTGTCACACCTGTTCACCTGTCACACCTGTTCACCTGTCACATCTGTTCACCTGTCACACCTGTCACACCTGTTACATCTGTAACACCTGTTCACCTGTCACACCTGTTCACCTATAACACCTGTCACATCTGTAACACCTGTCACATCTGTAACACCTGTTCACCTGTCACACCTGTTCACCTGTCACACCTGCTGTTTGTGTTTTCAGGATGGGAAACTCACCAAAAAGGAAATCCTGGATAAGTTCGACGTGTTTGTTGGAAGTCAGGTGACGGACTTCGGGGAGGCGTTACTACGACACGACGAGTTCTAGCGATTTTACTTGAATTTATTTTGTTAGGCAGCGGGAGAGGTGGGCTACATCTGGCGGTTTGGTCTGTCACGTTCAGGACTCTCTGCTCCGGCCACCTTTTCACTGGTTGCTGAAAACTGGTTTGAAGTGTTTTTATATTTGTTTTATATTCTCAGAGCACGTCTTGTTTTTTCAAAAGATTTAATGAGAGAAAGAAAGATGTTGGAAATGTGATGAAGGGATGAGTAAAAAGTTGTTACTCTGCGTTTGATGTCAAACTAATTCACAGCAGTGTTTCCTCATTTGCACACAGACTTTCACAATAAAAGTTGAAATGCTCTTTTTGTTTGTTGAACGTGTGATGCTCTGGGGCCTAAGCACCTCCGTGACGCATTATCTAAAGATATAGTTTCCCTGGATGGCATCGCCTTGGCCTCCAGCACCACTGTGAGGAATCTTGGAGTTATCTTTGATCAGGACATGTCGTTTAAGTCTCACATTAAGCAAATTTCAAGGACCGCCTTTTTTCACCTACGTAATATTGCGAAAATCAGGAACATCCTGTCTAAAAATGATGCAGAAAAACTAGTCCATGCATTTGTTACTTCTAGGCTGGATTACTGCAATTCCTAATTATCAGGCTGCTCGAAAAAGTCCATTAAGACTCTTCAGCTGATCCAGAATGCTGCAGCACGTGTTCTGACAGGAACCAGGAAAAGAGATCACATTTCTCCTGTTTTAGCTTCTCTGCATTGGCTTCCAGTAAAATCCAGAATAGAATTTAAAATCATTCTTCTTACCTACAAAGCTCTTAATGGTCAGGCACCATCTTATCTTAAAGAGCTCATAGTAC
>NC_060172.1:3700716-3701823 GCF_021292245.1 Micropterus dolomieu | reverse complement strand
CGCGATGTCACTGATGTCACTGACGCGATGTCACTGACATCGTGGTCACATCACTGAAGTTATGTGATGTCACTGACGCCGTGTGATGTCACTGATGTGAGCGCTCACTCTCGCAGGAAACGATGGAAGACATCGATAAGAACGGAGACGGTTTCATCGACCTGAAAGAATACATCGGTAAGAAGTCCTGCACAGATTCTTTCACAGGTTACTGATTCCCCTTCACCTTTACTCAGTCAGCTAATAGGAGCACAGGTAACAACAGAGGTCGTCTCGTCTGTAGGTGACATGTACACTGCGGAGGACGAGGAGGAGGACCCTGAGTGGGTGGCGTCAGAACGTCAGCAGTTTTCTGAGTTCAGAGACAAAAACAAAGACGGGAAAATGGACAAAGAGGAAACTCTGGACTGGATTCTTCCTTCTGATTACGACCACGCTGAGGCCGAGGCCAAACACCTTCTGCACGAGTCCGACGCCAACCAGGTGAGCTGATGGTTTCACTGTGCACCTGTTCACCTGTAACATCTGTAACGCCTGTCACACCTGTTCACCTGTCACACCTGTTCACCTGTCACATCTGTAACACCTGACACACCTGTTCACCTGTCACATCTGTAACACCTGTCACATCTGCACATCTGTTCACCTGACACACCTGTTCACCTGTCACATCTGTAACACCTGACACACCTGTTCACCTGTCACATCTGTAACACCTGTTACACCTGTTCACCTGTCACATCTGTAACACCTGACACATCTGTAACACCTTTCACACCTGTTCACCTGTTACACCTGTCACATCTGTAACACCTGTTCACCTGTCACATCTGTAACACCTGTCACATCTGTAACACCTGACACACCTGTTCACCTGTCACACCTGTTCACCTGTCACATCTGTTCACCTGTCACATCTGTTCACCTGTCACACCTGTTACATCTGTAACACCTGACACATCTGTAACACCTGACACACCTGTTCACCTGTCACATCTGTAACACCTGACACATCTGTAACACCTGACACACCTGTTCACCTGTCACACCTGTTCACCTGTCACATCTGTTCACCTGTCACATCTGTTCACCTGTCACACCTGTTAC
>NC_060172.1:3690323-3700616 GCF_021292245.1 Micropterus dolomieu | reverse complement strand
GTGGAGTCTGGATCTGTGGTTGCGGGTCACCTGCTGCCCCCGTGTTCCTGCTCGACACCCTCTGCTGCAACGACTATTGTTACTAGTCTTATTGTTATTATTGTTATTATAATCATTAACATTACGACTGTTATCATTAACACTATTATAAATATCTGTACCATTTTTCATTTAGTCTATAGCAACATCACCTTTACTGTCTGTACCTCTGTGTGTATATTGTGTAGGCTGCCTCCCTCCCCTCTCTCTCTCTCTCTCTCTCTCTCTCTCACCCCCAACCGGTCGAGGCAGATGGCCGCCCACCCTGAGTCATGGTTCTGCTCGAGGTTTCTGCCTCTTAAAGGAAGTTTTTCCTTGCCTCTGTCTCCTAGTGCTTGCTCTTGGTGGGAACTGTTGAGCTTCTGTAAATATCATCACAGAGTACGGTCTAGACCTGCTCTTTTATGAAAAGCGCTGTGAGATAACTGTTGTTGTGATTTGGCGCTATATAAATAAAATTGAATTGAATTGAATTGATGCAGAAAGAGCTGAAACATTTCCTCAGAGTCTGCAGAGGACTCTGAGCTGAAGGGCTGTAGTTCAGGTTTCAGGCCGTCTCCACGATGCCGAGACCATCAGGATCTAATTTCCCCAGGTCTGAACTGAGAACAGCAGGAGAGAGATCCCACGCAGCTGAAAGCTTCATGTCAGCCCATGAGCTTTAAAGCCAGGCGTGCAGGTGACTCTCTGCAGTGACGACAGAGGTGACAAACTTTAGACATGAAAAGGATTCAGGACTGTCCAGGTGGGTGAAAGTAGGAATATGATTTCCAGACTGCTGATTGTTAACGGCAGCAGGTAAAGATACAAAAACAAAGATCAGCTGACCTCTTTTCTAATCTGAACAGGTGACGCGACTTCTACCAGGTGACGCTTCTTTGTTTGTTTCTTCTTTGTTTGTTGTAATTTCAGCCACAGGAGGCCGAAGCTTCGGCCCACGCCGTCTCACCAACGGAAGCGTCCGTGTTGTCTTCATGTTGTCATTAGTATTTCCTGCTAGTGTTTTCGTGTTCGCTCTTCCACAGATGTTTCATTGTATTTTCGTAGCCTAAATTAAAAGTGCTGTGGTTATTGAAAGAGAAGAGAGACCATCACCTAACTTTCATTGGTTCACCTGGAAGCTAAGGGTTAACTCTCCTCACCTGTTGCTGACCGCAGTTCAGCTAACGGCCACCGGGGTTTCTGAAAGTTCCAGGTGGACCCTTTGAAGGCTCCTAACGGTTTCCAGATGACCAGGTAACAAAGGCCAGACAGCCAAAGATCAGGTGTGATGTAACGTCTCAGTGCATCTACCTGCACACAAGGTGTGACACCTGACTGACGGATTTATCGGGCGCCATCCTCACTGGGAAGAAGAACGACAGAAATCAGGAGCGTTTGACTTAATGTTGATCTTTCTTCTGTGACATGAACACGGTTTAATAATCGTAAACGCTGCAGACACACAGCTGGCTGAACGGAGCACCGTCCCTCAGTTTTCACCCTAAAGGTCTGATGGGAGTTTAGATGGCGCCTGGTTTGAATCTGTAACCAGCAGGTGGAGAATAACGTGTCCTGTTTCTTCGAGGCAGAGTCACAGACGCAACAGACAATAAACATCTTTTGAATTAAACTTTGTTTCAAGCTTCATTTTATTTTATACAAGAAACACGAGAAACTGTGTTTTAGCAAAGTGTTTGTCCTCCACGCTGCGGTCTAGTCAGGAGTCCTTCCACCAGATCCCACTAACAGAAGTGACCTTTTTATGTTGCCTTCGTTTACTGCTGCTGCACTTTAAAATCTGATAGAAAGGTTTATTACATGCTGGGAAGTTTGTGTGACTGTTTTTAGTTCATGTCATAAATCTCATTCTACCCTTTTCCTGTCTCTTTACCTACAAACAGCATCAGAATGTTTCACGTATTTTCAATGGAGTTCTGTGTATTTGTACACAAACACAGGTTAAAATCAAAGTATTCTGAACGGAGTTCCGTGTATTTGTACACAAACACAGGTTAAATTCAAAGTATTTTTAAAGGAGTTCTGTGTATTTGTACACGAACACAGGTTAAATTCAAAGTATTCTGAACGGAGTTCCGTGTATTTGTACACAAACACAGGTTAAATTCAAAGTATTTTTAAAGGAGTTCTGTGTATTTGTACACAAACACAGGTTAAATTCAAAGTATTCTGAACGGAGTTCTGTGTATTTGTACACAAACACAGGTTAAATTCAAAGTATTTTTAAAGGAGTTCCGTGTATTTGTACACAAACACAGGTTAAATTCAAAGTATTTTTAAAGGAGTTCTGTGTATTTGTACACAAACACAGGTTAAATTCAAAGTATTCTGAACGGAGTTCTGTGTATTTGTACATGAACACAGGTTAAATTCAAAGTATTCTGAACGGAGTTCTGTGTATTTGTACATGAGTTCTGTGTTCTTCTTCCTGAATGAGGTCCTCCCATCATGACAGAGCGGAACTAATGTTCGTGCCCGTGTTTCCTGCCGGGAGAGGATCGTGGTTGCACGCGGGAAGCTTGTGCGAGATGGCGGTCGACACACAGACCGTTTAGGACTCGTTCAGATCCGCCGTGTTGGTTAACTTTCTGCCTTATCTCATCCCTGCTTCTGACCTGAGCTATGGAGGGGGGCAAGCCGAGCCTGGCCCTGGTCTACCAGGCGGTCCAGGCCCTGTACCACGACCCGGACCCGACCGGGAAGGAGCGAGCCTCGGTGTGGCTCGGAGAGCTCCAGAGATCGGTAAGAAAATGGGAGAGGCCGGGGGACCGGAGCGGGGGGACCGGCGGCGTGGGGGCCGCGGGGCTGCTAGGTGGTTCTAATGCGGGCTGTCTGACCCGGTTCTACCGTCTCACGGGTCCAGTAAAGGCCCGGTGAACTGAACTGCGCAGTCTCAGAGCAGCTGCAGGCTGCCGTTAGCATCACAGCTAAGCTAAGCTAGCTAAATGAATGGATCAAAACACGGAGAGTTAGCTGCTGTTTAGCTTCGTTAGCGGCCCGCTGGCAGCCGGTACCGGCGGTTCCGACTGGATCATGTGTTTCAGTCCGAAGAGTTTCAACGGCGGGAGGAGATTCTGTGTTCTGGTCTCTGAGGGTTTGCGCAGGCCCGGGTCTGCTGCACACTGCTAGCCGTGTTAGCATGTTAGCATGGCCACAGGAGCTGCTGCAGTGTCAACTGTTGGTGAGGGTGTTTGTGAGACCTGGACCAGGTGTTCCTGCTGAAACAGGCCTCAAACCGCCACCGACGGCGTGAGAGTCCGTTTCAGCTGGAGTCAGAAATGTCGGAGCTTCACCGGAACATTTCATCACAGCAGTCAAAGTTTATCACGCGCGTGTGCGGGAGCAGCGGAGGCCCGCGTGATCGCGCAGGTACAGGTGCGCTCCGAGCGTCTGACGTCACTCTGTGTTGTGGAAGAGCGTCTGAGCTCACCGAGCCTGTTTACGATCAGGGCGTGGCACAAACTCAGACCAGGACTCGGGGTCAGGGTTTTGATCAGTCTGGCGTAGATCAGATCACCTGGACCTCAGGTCTGTTTCTGTCATCAGCCTCATGGATCTGGTTCAGCAGATTCTGGTCCTGACAGGAGATTGTGGGGCCGTACCCGCACAGGTGAGCGTCGCCTCTGGGACTCTGGTTGCTACTCCTGACAGATGGCTTTAGACCAGTATCTCAGAGTCCAGGTCTCTGCTGTGTTGTTTGGGATCAAGGCTCGATTCAGTCTCCTTAGAGATCCTGATAGGACCAGAGTCCAGGACTTAGATTAGAGCCTGAGCTTCGTATTCAGGAACATTTCTGCCTCTAATGATGATCTGAGGCCTGCTGGTCTCAGGCGGTCCAGGTCTCCTTTAACAACAACATCCTGTCCCACAGTGGTTCCAACCTGAGGGACGGGGCCCCTAAAAAGGTCAAGGTAAATGTGAGAGGTCATGTTTACAAGAAGAATAACCAGGGCTGCTCAGGTCCCGGTCCCGCAGGTTGTAGCTGCAGCTCACAGCTTCGTTAGTAACGAGGCAAACGCGTGGCGGCGAACTGATTCACAGCCCAGTGTGACTTCCTGTTGGGGTGCGTCTTTGGAACTCTGTGACAGACGTAGATCTGGACTCATCTGGACCTCAGAGAGCTGTTGGGGGGCTTGGCTGAAGTGAGTCCGGTCCTGGCTGTTAAAACCCAGAAGCACAAAGAACTTTCCAAAAGAGAATCCAGAACCAGGATCGGGATCAGCTGACACCATGTCCACACGGGGATCAGCGACAGACTGTCAAACCAGCTGATCGTCCCTGAAGGACAGAGATCCAACACAGGAGGATTCAGAGGTCCCAGGACGGACCGGCAGAACCGGAACACCAAACGCCCTAAACATAAAAATATATAGACTCTGTATTCAGAACCGCTTACTACTGGCAACCGCAGCACGCAGTGTGTACTGTGTGCTGCGTCCTGTATTTTGCAGCATGGCTTTGTTAGTTTCCTGTTTTCAAACTCTGACAATAAGAGGAATATAAACGTATTCTTTAAAAACAATCTTATGTGGCTGCGGCCGAGCTGAAGCAGCTGTCTGCTTCGGTGTGTTGGTGCGTAAATATAATTATATAAAAAGCAAGTACTGTAACCACCGCTGTGACGTTACTCTAACAACGTCTGTTTAGAATAATGAAGTCCCCTTTCAAACCAAAGTGCTTCTACGTTACACGAGCCGTCCATCACGAGCCAGATGTCTCTTGATTTAAGTTAAAACGTTACTCAGACTGTAAAGACGGAATAACAGCGGACATTAAACCGTCCCACAGCTGCGGGGCTGTACTCTCACGTTGTTGCTGGACTCGTCTGCTGCGTTGGCTGCAGCGCTCTGTGTGGCTATGAGCTCCGTGAGCTGGCGTGCGGACCAGGGGGCGAACGTTCGAGCGCGTTCTCGATTCACCAACAATTTCCCTAAAACTGCCGATATTTAAAACGTACAGTTGATTTCTCGCCTCCAAACTTGTTAGAAGTGGATTTAGTGATGACACAGCGGATGAAAATTGTAAAACAAGTTCTGTTGTTGTCGTCCTCTACACAACAGACAGGTTGTTGCTACAGTTCTTGCGCTTTGCATCATGGGCCACAGTCTGCGAGGTAGACTGGTCCGATGCATACTGCAGATTTTGCTTTTGTTTGTATACTACATTTGGGCCAAATCAGTACGTACTACTAGTACAGTAGGCGGTTTCGAATACAGCCTATAAAACAAAGCTGTCTCAGGTGTGTAGTGACATCACTTCCTGTCCCGCAGATGTACGCCTGGGAGATCTCGGACCAGCTGCTGCAGCTCAAACAGGATGTGGAGTCGTGTTATTTTGCCGCTCAGACGATGAAGATGAAGATCCAAACGTCGTTCTACGAGCTGCCGCCGGAGACCCACAATGCACTGCGAGACTCGCTGCTGACCCACATCCAGAACCTCAAAGACCTGTCGCCCATCATCGTCACTCAGGTACCATGTCTGATTAACCCTTTACCTCTGCAGGGACACACCAGCCGGGAGCCAGAACCTGAGCCGGTCCCCCCAGAGTTCGGGTGTATCTGTGTTTTTGGGGCGTATGCAGTGAAACGGTCGTACTGCGGGGGCCGGTTGGTGAGCAGAGACTAGACCAGCATTCTCTGAGAACTTGTGTTGTAATGTTTCGCAACCTGACGAGTGTCGACAGCCGACTGCATCACTTCCTCGTGTCGACAGAAGCAAACTGTCAGCTGCTGTTTTTAACACAGCGGAAGAAACCTGACCCTCCTGAAACCACCTGACCCTCCTTCCTGAAACCACCTGACCCTCCTGTGAACTTTAACCCTTTCTCTTCTCCCTCCCGCTCCTCAGCTGGCGTTAGCGATCGCTGACCTCGCCCTGCAGATGGCGTCGTGGAAAGGATGTGTTCACACGCTCATAGAAAAGTAAGAATTCACACAACCACCCGAACCTTTCTCACACAGAGTGTTGACTGTAGACAGAAACTACAAATGTGGCCCCCGGATCAGCCAGCAGGAAGCAGGTGAGTCGTTCAGTGTAGACAGAGGAAGAGCCTCTGACTGGCGCTCAGGTGAGCCCTGTTCAACACCTTTTGACCTTTGAGCTGTCTGTCAGTTTCTCACCTGTCCGTGTCTCCGCCCCCTCTCAGGTACAACAACGACATCAGCTCGATGCCCTTCCTCATAGAGATTCTCACCGTGCTGCCCGAGGAGGTCCACAGCCGATCTCTACGGATCGGAGCAAATCGCAGGACAGAGATCATCGAGGACCTGGCGTATTACTCCAGCACGGTCGTCACGCTGCTGGTCTGTCCCCACCTGTCTCTACCTGTCTCCTCCTGTCCCCCCAGCTTTCCCCTCTTGTCTCCACCAGGCCCCTCTTGGCCCCTCTTGGCCCCTCTTGGCCCCACCTGTCTCCACTTGGCCCCACCTGTCTCCACCTGGCCCCTCTTGGCCCCACCTGTCTCCACCTGGCCCCACCTGTCTCCACTTGGCCCCACTTGGCCCCACCTGTCTCCACTTGGCCCCACTTGGCCCCACCTGTCTCCACTTGGCCCCACTTGGCCCCACCTGTCTCCACCTGGCCCCTCTTGGCCCCACCTGTCTCCACCTGTCTCCACCTGGCCCCACCTGTCTCCACCTGGCCCCACCTGTCTCCACCTGTCTCTACCTGGCCCCTCTTGGCCCCACCTGTCTCTACCTGGCCCCTCTTGGCCCCACCTGTCTCCTCTCTTGTCTCCACCTGGCCCCACCTGTCTCCACCTGGCCCCACCTGTCTCCTCTCTTGTCTCCACCTGGCCCCTCTTGTCTCCTCTCTTGTCTCCACCTGGCCCCTCTTGTCTCCTCTCTTGTCTCCACCTGGTCCCTCTTGTCTCCTCTCTTGTCTCCACCTGGCCCTTCTTGTCTCCTCTCTTGTCTCCACCTGGTCCCTCTTGTCTCCCCTCTTGTCTCCTCCTGGCCCCTCTTGTCCCCTCAGTGAGTCTGTCTTCGTGATGTGGTCTCAGCTTCTCTGCTGTTCAGGTTTTAGTCTCCAGTCTTTGTCCTGATGGAGCAGATTCTCTGTGTGAACACCTGGTTTACAGAAGTCTGTTAAAGTGATGTCAGTAAACCAGACAGACTGTGGTCCCTTCTGTCCCCCCCCCCCCCCCCCCCCCCCCCCCCCGGTCCTGTCCCCTGTCTGATCGTTGTCTTTGCGTTTCAGACCACGTGCGTGGAGAAGGCGGGGAACGACGAGAAGATGTTCATCAAGGTGTTTCGCTGCCTGGGCAGCTGGTTCAACCTGGGAATCCTGGACAGTAACTTCATGGCCAGTAACCAGCTGCTCATGGTCCTCTTCCAAGTCCTGGTGAGCTGCTTTCACACGTGGACCCCATCGGGACGGCACCGTTCTGTCCGCTGAAGTTTCCTGATGTCCCCCGTCATGTTCTTCTGTCTCCACAGCAGAGGGACGAAACCTCCACCAACCTCCACGAGGCGGTGTCGGACTGCGTCTGCTCGGCGCTCTACGCCATAGAGAACGTGGACACCAACATGGCGCTGGCCCTGCAGCTCTTCCAGGGCGTCCTGACGCTGGAGACGGCCTATCACATGGCCGTGGCCCGAGAGGACCTGGACAAGTGAGGAGACCGGAACCTGCTCCCGATTGTGTGTTGGTGTTGGGTCGGCGCCGTCGCTCACGTCTCTGTTTACCGTTTGTTCCCAGAGTGCTGAACTACTGCAGGATCTTCACCGAGCTCTGCGAGACCTTTTTAGAGACGACGGTCCGGACCCCGGGTCAGGGTATGGGGGACCTGAGGACACTGGAGCTGCTGCTGATCTGTGCAGGACACCCGCAGTACGAGGTAGGTCCAGTACCAGGTCCTCTGTGTCCCGGTCTCTGAGGATGTCTACATAATCCCGGTCTTCACGTTCTGGTCTGTGTTCTGGTCCAGGTTGTGGAGATCTCCTTTAACTTCTGGTACCGTCTCGGAGAACATCTCTATAAAATAAATGACGCCGCTCTTCACGCCGTCTTCAGACCGTACATCCAGAGACTGCTGCACTGCTTGGCCCGGCACTGTCAGCTCGACCCAGACCACGTGAGTCCTCTGCTCCGGTCTACACAGTCCTCCTCGTTATTAATCCAGACCTTCAAAATAAAGTGTTTTTTTTCCCAACAGGAGGGGATCCCCGAGGACACGGATGATTTTGGGGAGTTCAGGATGAGAGTCTCTGACCTCGTTAAAGACGTCATATTCCTCGTTGGGTCCATGGAGTGCTTCTCTCAGGTAACTGATCCACAAGCGGGCAGGAAAGTGTTCTTACTGCAGGTCTTAGTCCACCGATATGAAAGCAGCTGCTCCTCTTCCTGTTTGTTCTCAGCTGTACTCTACGTTAAAAGAAGGGAACCCTTCCTGGGAGGTGACGGAGGCTGTTCTCTTCATCATGGCTGCAATCGCGAAGAGTGTTGACCCGTAAGTATCTGAAGAGAGTCTCTGGTCCAGGACCAGGTCTGAGATGTGTAGCAGACTGTGACTGTCTCCTCTGGTACCCTTTGTCTTCCAGAGAGAACAACCCCACCCTGTCGGAGGTCTTACAGCAGGTGGTTTTACTCCCAGAGAGCGTCCACATGGCGGTCCGTTACACGAGCATCGAGCTGGTGGGGGAGATGAGCGAGGTCGTGGACAGGAACCCCAGATTCCTCGGTACGAGTTTGAGAAGTCGCACCGACACGATGCGGGTGGTGGCTCCGCCTCCTTCCTGTTCCTGCTCCAGCTGGTCGAGAGCAGACGGAGCCGGTTAGCCGTTAGCTGCAGTGATCCGGGTCACGGCTCGCTCTGTCTGAGGCTGTTTCAGTGTGGGGCTCAGAGACAGCTGATGCACGAGGACCCAGCATGCATCACACTGTTGTTCTTGTAGTTTCCAGAAGCCTTACCGCGAGTGGCGGCTCAGAATACTGCAGTTCTTTTAGTGGTGCACTCTGAGACCAGGTTCTCAGACAGACTTGCTAACTGTACTGTCTGTACTCTCTGAGGTGGAGCTTTTATTTTGTTAAACCCTGACTCTGTGTTTCCTCGTCCTGTCAGACCCGGTGTTAAACTACCTGATGAAAGGTCTCAGAGAGAAACCTCTGGCGTCGGCAGCAGCGAAGGCGATCCACAACATCTGCTCGGTGTGCAGAGATCACATGGCTCAGCACTTCCAGGGTCTGCTGGACATCGCTCGCGCCCTCGACTCCTTCGCCCTGTCCACCGAGGCCGCCGTGGGACTGCTCAAAGGTAGGACGCCTGTTCTAGCGTTCAGGGGTGCACCTGGCTCCATCTGCTCAACTCCTCAGCTGATACCTGAGCACCGCCGTGGCCTGATGGCCCGTACATTGATTTGTTGGTTGTTGTTTACCTGGACAGGTACGGCTCTGGTGCTGGCTCGTCTTCCCCTGGAGAAGATCGCAGAGTGTCTGAGCGACCTCTGTGCGGTTCAGGTGTTGGCTTTAAAGAAGGTGAGTGGTCTGACATGTGTGACCGCAGCTCTGAATCAAATGATCTTGAAACTACAACCAGAGTTTTCTCTTTCAGCTTCTGACTGAATCTACAAACGGGAAATCAGCTGATCCCACCGTCTGGCTCGACAGGCTGGCTGTTATCTTCAGGTGCGTCTACCTGTGGATTTACCTGTAGCCAAATATTATTCAAACGTGATGTGGATTAGGAAGCAGCAGACAGTGAAGCCTTTTGTTTGTTCTTCCTTCAGGCACACAAACCCCATCGTGGAGAACGGACAGACCCACCCCTGTCAGAAAGTCATCCAGGAGGTAAAACACCTGAGCTCGCCTGACTTTTACCTGGAGCGCTCATTTCAATATTCACACAAACAAGTATTTCATTAATAAATAGTCATGTGACCTACCTGTAGATCCCATCAGATATGTTGTTGTTAAGTTTTACCTGTGTCACTCTCTTAATGTGTCTTACCTGTATGATTCACCTGTAGAAGTAGTTTAGATACCTCGCCTGTAGATCTGATTTGAAGTAGTTTAGATACCTCGCCTGTAGATGTGATTTGAAGTAGTTTAGATACCTCGCCTGTAGATGTGATTTGAAGTAGTTTAGATACCTCGCCTGTAGATGTGTTTTGAAGTAGTTTAGATATCTCGCCTGTAGATGTGATTTGAAGTAGTTTAGATACCTCGCCTGTAGATGGGATTTGAAGTAGTTTAGATACCTCGCCTGTAGATGGGATTTGAAGTAGTTTAGATACCTCGCCTCCACCTGGCCCCC
>NC_060172.1:3686739-3690223 GCF_021292245.1 Micropterus dolomieu | reverse complement strand
GGTCCCCTCAGCACCCAAGTCTGGGGTTTTGGATAGACCTGTTTCTGAGTCCTCAGCTGAACTGTGATCTTTAGTTTTTTATCCTTTACCTTCCTCCAGTTTCTCCGACTTGTGAAAGTTTAAATAAAAACTTCAAACAGGAAGTCAGGAGTTTACCTGTAATCTATAATTTATAATCCATAATGTATAATCTATTATCCATAATCTATAATGTATAATCCATATTCTATAATCCATAATGTATCATCTATAATCTATTATCCATAATCTATCATCTATAATCCATAATCTATAATCCATAGTCTATAATCCATAATGTATCATCTATAATCTATTATCCATAATCCATAATCTATCATTCATAATGTATAATGTATAATCTATTATCCATAATCCATAATCTATAATCCATAGTCTATAATCCATAATGTATCATCTATAATCTATTATCCATAATCCATAATCTATAATCCATAGTCTATAATCCATAATGTATCATCTATAATCTGTTATCTGTTATCCATAATCCATAATCTATAATCCATATTTTATAATCCATAATGTATAATCTATAATCTATTATCCATAATCCATGATCCATATTCTATAATCCATAATCTATTATCTATAATCTATAATCCATAGTCTATAATCTCTGTCGGCATGTTGATCCTGTTAGAATTTAACTGGAGTGCAAAGACCTCTTTTCCACAACTGGTCTTACGTTACCTGAAATCCAGCTCCTGTGATTTACATGTGACCACCTGACACCTGGATCTGAAACCCAGTCCGGCTCTGATCCAGGACTACAGAAACCGCCAGAGTACTGCTGACCCTCAGTGAGAGAGTCCACTGATGTAATACCTGCAGTACACATTAAGTACTAACAGATGTACTGTTGGGGGGGCAGGAGATAAATACTGTGACTTGGTGTAAAAACGTTTATTTTATTCAGATCTCTGGACGTGAACACAGGACGCTAACATTTAACAAACACAGCACAGACACAGGAAGTCCACACGGAGCATCACAATGTCACAAGGAGCTTTAAACTCACCGTGTGAAACCACAGTAAACTCTGCAGAAGAAGAAGAAGAACGAGACGGCAGAGCTTATCATCAGCTGCTCACAACATACAGAGAGTGAACAGTTCACTGTCTGAGAGGAGTGGGACACCACAGAAGAAGAGTGAACATACAGGGGGCAGCAGAGTCTGAATAACAGAAAGTCAGTTCTGTTCTTCAGGAACACGTGTTGTACAGAGTAAGACTGGTGTGTCCTGCTTTAAAGCTACGACAGTGAACACAACACTTTATCATGTCATTATAAAATCTACATTACAGAGAAATACTGTTTCAAACATCTGGCCAGGTGTTTTAACGTGTCAGTGATTCAGTTCGTACCACGTTGGGATGTTTTCCGAGGGCCACGGCTGCGTGCTCGCCAGCGTTTCGTTGCTGCCGTCTTCTCTTTACAGCTCGAAGCAGGAGAAACAGAACAGAGGAGAAAAACAGCAGCAGGATCATCGCTGCGATTCCTCCTGCCAGCCGGCTGTCCACGTCTCCAAACAGCTGCTGCTCAGTGAACGCACCACGAGGGACTAAAACACAAAGACACTGTTAGTCGGAAGTCTGTGAACGCACCAGAAATATAATCAGGTACTATCCACATTATATATATATATATATATATATATATATATATATATATATATAGCACAATACTTGTTAGGATACAGTCAGTGATGAAAAATACAGAAAGTCTACAGCTTTATTATCTGATGACAGAGACGAAGAACACATTTTATTGGTGGTGAACAGCTGATTGTACATTTTCACAATGTGCCACTAATGAAGGATTAAACCGTAGCAGCTTTATTTTTGGATGTGTTGTGGAATATTAGATGATGATGATGATGATGAGCAGGGTGGTCTCTGCGTGATGGGAGGTGGTCTCTGTGTGATGGGAGGTCTCTGTGTGATGGGAGGTCTCTGTGTGATGGGAGGTCTCTGTGTGATGGGAGGTGGTGACTTCACTGCTTCAAGAGTCACAAACCAGCAACAACAAGCGAGTCCCCTGGAAACACTTCCATTGTCGTCTTGTGTAGTTGCAGTGTGTATTTGCAGTGTTTGTGTGTTTGCAGTGTGTATTTGCAGTGTTTGTGTGTTTGCAGTGTGTATTTGCAGTGTTTGTGTGTTTGCAGTTTGTGTTTGCAGTGTGTATTTGCAGTGTTTGTGTGTTTGCAGTGTGTGTTTACAGTGTTTGTGTATTTGCAGTGTGTATTTGCAGTTTTTGTGTGTTTGCAGTGTGTGTTTGCAGTGTGTGTGTATTTGTAGTTTGTGTTTGCAGTGTGTGCGTGTTTGCAGTGTGTATTTGCAGTGTTTGTGTGTTTGCAGTGTGTATTTGCAGTGTTTGTGTGTTTGCAGTTTGTGTTTGCAGTGTGTATTTGCAGTGTTTGTGTGTTTGCAGTGTGTGTTTACAGTGTTTGTGTATTTGCAGTGTGTGCGTGTTTGCAGTGTGTATTTGCAGTGTTTGCAGTTTGTGCTTGCAGTGTGTATTTGCAGTGTTTGTGTGTTTGCAGTGTGTGTTTACAGTGTTTGTGTATTTGCAGTGTGTGTTTGCAGTGTGTATTTTGCAGTGTTTGTGTGTTTGCAGTGTGTATTTGCAGTGTTTGTGTGTTTGCAGTGTGTGTTTACAGTGTTTGTGTATTTGCAGTGTGTGTTTGCAGTGTGTATTTGCAGTGTTTGTGTGTTTGCAGTTTGTGTTTGCAGTGTGTATTTGCAGTGTTTGTGTGTTTGCAGTGTGTGTTTACAGTGTTTGTGTATTTGCAGTGTGTGTTTGCAGTGTGTGTGTGTTTGCAGTGTGTATTTGCAGTGTTTGTGTATTTGCAGTGTGTGTGTGTTTGCAGTGTGTGCGTGTTTGCAGTGTGTATTTGCAGTGTGTGTTTGCAGTGTGTGCGTGTTTGCAGTGTTTGTGTATTTGCAGTGTGTGTTTGCAGTGTTTGTGTATTTGCAGTGTGTGTTTGCAGTGTGTGTTTGCAGTGTGTGCGTGTTTGCAGTGTGTATTTGCAGTGTGTGTTTGCAGTGTGTGCGTGTTTGCAGTGTTTGTGTATTTGCAGTGTGTGCGTGTTTGCAGTGTGTGTTTGCAGTGTTTGTGTATTTGCAGTGTGTGTTTGCAGTGTGTGTTTGCAGTGTGTGCGTGTTTGCAGTGTGTATTTGCAGTGTGTGCGTGTTTGCAGTGTGTATTTGCAGTGTGTGTTTGCAGTGTGTGTGTGTTTGCAGTGTGTGTTTGCAGTGTGTGCGTGTTTGCAGTGTGTATTTGCAGTTTTTGTGTGTTTGCAGTGTGTGTTTGCAGTGTGTGTGTATTTGTAGTTTGTGTTTGCAGTGTGTGCGTGTTTGCAGTGTGTATTTGCAGTGTTTGTGTGTTTGCAGTGTGTATTTGCAGTGTTTGTGTGTTTGCAGTTGTGTTTGCAGTGTGTATTTGC
>NC_060172.1:3684436-3686696 GCF_021292245.1 Micropterus dolomieu | reverse complement strand
TTTGCAGTGTTTGTGTGTTTGCAGTTTGTGTTTGCAGTGTGTATTTGCAGTGTTTGTGTGTTTGCAGTGTGTGTTTACAGTGTTTGTGTATTTGCAGTGTGTATTTGCAGTGTTTGTGTGTTTGCAGTGTTTGTGTATTTGCAGTGTGTGTTTACAGTGTGTGTGTATTTGCAGTGTGTATTTGCAGTGTGTGTGTATTTGTAGTTTGTGTTTGCAGTGTGTGCGTGTTTGCAGTGTTTGTGTATTTGTAGTTTGTGTTTGCAGTGTTTGTGTATTTGCAGTGTGTGTTTGCAGTGTTTGTGTATTTGCACTGTGTATTTGCAGTGTGTGTTTGCAGTGTTTTTGTATTTGCACTGTGTATTTGCACTGTGTATTTGCAGTGTGTGTGTATTTGTAGTTTGTGTTTGCAGTGTGTGCGTGTTTGCAGTGTTTGTGTATTTGTAGTTTGTGTTTGCAGTGTTTGTGTATTTGCAGTGTGTGTTTGCAGTGTTTGTGTATTTGCAGTGTGTGTTTGCAGTGTGTGTTTGCAGTGTGTGTTTGCAGTGTTTGTGTATTTGCAGTGTGTGTTTGCAGTGTTTGTGTATTTGCACTATGTGTTTGCAGTGTGTGTTTACAGTGTGTGTGTGTTTGCAGTGTGTGTGTGTTTGCAGTGTTTGTGTATTTGCAGTGTGTGTTTGCAGTGTTTGTGTATTTGCAGTGTGTGTTTGCAGTGTGTGTTTGCAGTGTTTGTGTATTTGCAGTGTGTGTTTGCAGTGTGTGTTTGCAGTGTGTGTTTGCAGTGTTTGTGTATTTGCAGTGTGTGTTTGCAGTGTTTGTGTATTTGCACTGTGTGTTTGCAGTGTGTGTTTACAGTGTTTGTGTGTTTGCAGTGTTTGTGTATTTGCAGTGTGTGCGTGTTTGCAGTGTGTGTGTGTGTTTGCAGTGTGTGCGTGTTTGCAGTGTATATTTGCAGTGTGTGTGTGTTTGCAGTGTGTGTTTGCAGTGTTTGTGTATTTGCAGTGTGTGTTTGCAGTGTGTGTTTGCAGTGTGTGCGTGTTTGCAGTGTGTATTTGCAGTGTGTGCGTGTTTGCAGTGTGTATTTGCAGTGTGTGTTTGCAGTGTGTGCGTGTTTGCAGTGTTTGTGTATTTGCAGTGTGTGCGTGTTTGCAGTGTTTGTGTATTTGCAATGTGTGCGTGTTTGCAGTGTTTGTGTATTTGCAGTGTGTGCGTGTTTGCAGTGTTTGTGTATTTGCAGTGTGTGCGTGTTTGCAGTGTGTGTTTGCAGTGTTTGTGTATTTGCAGTGTGTGTTTGCAGTGTTTGTTTGCAGTTTTTGTGTGTTTGCAGTGTGTGTTTGCAGTGTTTGTGTGTTTGCAGTGTGTGTTTGCAGTGTGTGTGTATTTGTAGTTTGTGTTTGCAGTGTGTGCGTGTTTGCAGTGTTTGTGTATTTACAGTGTGTGTTTGCAGTGTGTATTTGCAGTGTTTGTGTATTTGTAGTTTGTGTTTGCAGTGTGTATTTGCAGTGTTTGTGTGTTTGCAGTGTATATTTGCAGTGTGTGTGTGTTTGCAGTGTGTGTTTGCAGTGTTTGTGTATTTGCAGTGTGTATTTGCAGTGTGTGTTTGCAGTGTTTGTGTATTTGCAGTGTGTATTTGCAGTGTGTATTTGCAGTGTGTGCGTGTTTGCAGTGTATATTTGCAGTGTGTGTGTGTTTGCAGTGTGTGTTTGCAGTGTTTGTGTATTTGCAGTGTGTGTTTGCAGTGTGTGTTTGCAGTGTGTGCGTGTTTGCAGTGTGTGTTTACAGTGTGTGTGTATTTGCAGTGTGTATTTGCAGTGTGTGTGTATTTGTAGTTTGTGTTTGCAGTGTGTGCGTGTTTGCAGTGTTTGTGTATTTGTAGTTTGTGTTTGCAGTGTGTATTTGCAGTGTGTGCGTGTTTGCAGTGTGTGTTTACAGTGTGTGTGTATTTGCAGTGTGTATTTGCAGTGTGTGTGTATTTGTAGTTTGTGTTTGCAGTGTGTGCGTGTTTGCAGTGTTTGTGTATTTGTAGTTTGTGTTTGCAGTGTGTATTTCCAGTGTGTGTGTGTTTGCAGTGTGTGTTTGCAGTGTGTGTGTGTGTTTGCAGTGTGTGTTTGCAGTGTGTGTGTATTTGCAGTGTGTGTTTGCAGTGTTTGTGTATTTGCAGTGTGTGTTTGCAGTGTTTGTGTGTTTGCAGTGTGTGTTTGCAGTGTTTGTGTATTTGCAGTGTGTGTTTGCAGTGTGTGTTTGCAGTGTTTGTGTATTTGCA
>NC_060172.1:3679751-3684336 GCF_021292245.1 Micropterus dolomieu | reverse complement strand
TGCAGTGTGTGTTTGCAGTGTTTGTGTATTTGCAGTGTGTATTTGCAGTGTGTGTTTGCAGTGTTTGTGTATTTGCAGTGTGTATTTGCAGTGTGTGTTTGCAGTGTTTGTGTATTTGCAGTGTGTGTTTGCAGTGTTTGTGTATTTGCAGTGTGTGTTTGCAGTGTGTGTTTGCAGTGTTTGTGTATTTGCACTGTGTGTTTGTGTGTTTGCAGTGTTTGTGTATTTGCAGTGTGTGCGTGTTTGCAGTGTGTGTGTGTTTGCAGTGTGTGTTTGCAGTGTGTGTGTATTTGCAGTGTGTGTTTGCAGTGTTTGTGTATTTGCAGTGTGTATTTGCAGTGTGTGTTTGCAGTGTTTGTGTATTTGCAGTGTGTATTTGCAGTGTGTGTTTGCAGTGTTTGTGTATTTGCAGTGTGTATTTGCAGTGTTTGTGTATTTGCAGTGTGTATTTGCAGTGTGTATTTGCAGTGTTTGTGTGTTTGCAGTGTGTGTTTGCATTGTTTGTGTATTTGCAGTGTGTATTTGCAGTGTGTGTTTGCAGTGTGTGTGTATTTGCAGTGTGTATTTGCAGTGTGTGTTTGCAGTGTGTGTGTATATGCAGTGTGTGTTTGCAGTGTGTGTTTGCAGTGTTTGTGTATTTGCAGTGTGTGCGTGTTTGCAGTGTGTATTTGCAGTGTGTGTTTGCAGTGTTTGTGTATTTGCAGTGTGTGTTTGCTGTGTGTGCGTATATTCAGTGTGTATTTGCAGTGTCTTTGTGTTTGCAGTGTGTATTTGTTTGTCCTTGTAGGCCACCGTAGTTTCACATGCGGGTCAAGAAGTAGAGTCCAGTGAAGGAGGCTGAGTTTGAAGGACCAGCCCACTGCAGACAGGACTGTGGTGCTGAGCTGCTGGTAGACCAACTGTCCTGGTTCTCAGTCCACTGCTCCCCCACACGGTTCATCTGCAGCCACACAGCTGCACATGAGTGTGTTCATGAGTGTCTTCATGTGTGTGTTCATGTGTGTGTTCATGTGTGTGTGAATGGTGTGTTTTGTGCGTCAGGTAGTCGTGGTGTCATCGGACTCGCCTGGTTGTCCTCTCTGCAGGACTTCAATGTCCACTGAAGCTGAAACTTCTTCTCCTGATTCTTCATCTCTGGCGACGACCTGCAGAGTCAGATTATAAAACCAGTATCAGTTCATGTGTACCAGGTAAAATCTGCAGAGTCAGAGTGTTAACCTTAACCTTCTTAACCTCCTTCAGAGATTCTGTCAGACCTGGGCCCTGACAGTAAACACAGCAAAGACTAAGATAATGATCTTTCAGTAACAATACAGAAATCAGGTTACACACAATTTCTATTTAGACACCACTACCCCGAATTCGAATTCATATCAGACACACAGAAACTCCCCTATTTACTGGGAGAAATGTCCAAATGTGAAATAATTGCTGCAAAATGTGTCTCCTCATGCCATGAAGTGAGGACAACCAGTGGAACCTCAGACTGATAAATAATTGTAGAGATTTTCAAATTATTATTATTTTGATCATTTGATATTTTAGTAATTGTTTTGTTTTTACATTTTATACTGATTACATTTTTCTTTTTAATTATTTTTTAATCAATTAATTCTTTAAAAAATATATTTTTTTTGTCTATTAATATATACACACACACACACACACGTTACTGTTTCATTTAATTATTTTATTTATTTTTTTTTTTATATATTTTTATTTTTAACACACACACACGCTTACAGTTTTGTTTATTTATTTTATTTTTAATATATTTAAATTTTTTTAACACACATACACACACACGCTTACTGTTTTTGGGGCTGATTGTTCTTATGTTGTATGTATGATGCTTTGGCAATATTGTTATTACACATTCGTGCCAATAAAGCTAATTTGAATTGAATTGAATTGAGTGTTCTATCAGTTCATGTTGAACCTTGTTTTCTCCCTCAGAGATGAAACCTGTCTAACAACAACCTCTGGCTCAGATGCCATGCTGCTGAAGTGGATCCACACACTGTGAAGCTTTTAGTTTTAATCTGCACCTGCTGGTTCTGCTGTCAGACACCACTCCCAGTGTTTCAGAAACCGCCAGCTTGCGTTTTTGTTCCAGTTTGATGGCAGGAGCTTCTGAAGAGGAAATAATTCCTGACACCAGCTGAAACCTCCTCCCAGCTCCCCCACCAACATGCTGTCCCTCCTCGCTCTACAGTAACTGATCTGGAGTCTGATGGCTGTTCCCTCTGAACCAGCTGCTTCATATCTGAGCAGAACATGAGCTGAACTCCCTGCCAGACAGACGAGCAGAGGAGTTACCAACACGTTGAACTCTTCCTTTAACCAGATGTTTTCAAGCCTGACCTTCAGTATTCAGCCGTCAGATGTTAATATCTGACCTGCTCTGACGTTTAGCTGGAGGACTGCTCTCTCTGCAGTTTACTGACTCATCAATTTGTAATACAGTAAATGATTAGTTACCTAATCTACTTGAGAGAGCAGTTGTACTGAAGCAGAGACAGAAACAGGTTTAAAGCCAAAATACAAACACAAATTATTTTGTTTTCACAACAAATCATTTCTGAATTGAAATGTATTTCAGTAGTTAGGTTAAACTTTGTTGTCCACAAAGGGATGTTTGGCTCGGGCACATAAGGAAATATCACAAATAAAACATCAGACATCACAAAACACTGACAAGAGGAAAACTTCAGAACAGATGAAAAGGACGTTGTTCTGAAGTGTCCGTGTGGTTTGTTCAGCAACATTACCAGTAAAGTGCTAAAGTGCTCACATATTTATTGCACATTGCTCTTCTGCACATTATTCAGCAGCTGAATGGATCAAATGATCATTTCAGGCAATTGGATTTGCATTTTGCTTCTCTGACTCTTCTTCCTGATGGTTCAGGGAAGAGTTGGTGTTTCATTTTCCTATCTGCCCGGTCACTCGGCCTCTGTACATGTTCATATTCTCTCCTCCCTGGAATTTAATGGCTGTTTTGTTCATGTTGGCGCACTTGGTTTTTAGTTTAACTGTTAAGTTGCTGAACTGTGCAGTAATCCTGATGACACTCTCTAAGACTGCATGCTAGAGTTTTCCTGTCCCTAATCAATGAGCAGCTTCCATAAATCACTTCATCCTTACAACTGGAAAACTAAACCAGACCCCATCATCTACGACTCCTCCACAGGTAACGAGTCTGAAGGAGAATAAAGGGGCTTAAAGTCAGACTGGGATCTAGTTTTCTACAAGTGGTGCAGGTCCTCTGAAGGTAGATCTTGGCTCTCTCTCTCCAGGTGTCCCTGCCTCAGTGAGGTACACCACCTGGTCAATACTGCATTATAGCCATATACCGTAAAACTTTGAATAATAGCCCGGGTTTTTATTTGCTAAAATCTGAATTGACCCTGCCTGTATTTGGGACAGGGGTCCATATGGGACAGGACTTTAATTCTTTTTGCACAAAGCTGAAACTACTATGAAACAGTTTATTTATTTCAAACAGAATAATACTTATGTAAAAATGATCAAATAATATCAAATACAAGTCATTCATTTGATCTAGCTCCGACAGACGGCTTATGCGCTTTTATTCTGAAGGCAGCAACCTATCGAAAACAACAACAGGGTGCAGGATGAGAGAAGTTAGCAGACAGAGAGTGATGGACTTCACATGACAGGATTCACAACTTGGATAAATTGGTCATTTGGACATTTTCACTTAGGGGTGTCCTCACTTTTGTTGCCATTGGTTTAGACATTAATTGCTATGTGATGTGTTATTTTGAGGGGACAGCAGATTTACACTGTTATACAAGCTGTACTGCACACTCACTACTTTACACTGTTATACAAGCTGCACGCTCACTACTTTACGCTAAACGCTCACTACTTAACACTGTTATACAAGCTGTACGCTCACTACTTTACGCTAAACACTCACTACTTAACACTGTTATACAAGCTGTACTCTCACTACTTTACGCTGCATGCTCACTACTTTACGTTGTTAAACAAGCTGTACTCTCACTACTTTACACTGTTATACAAGCTGCACACTCACTACTTTACACTGTTATACAAGCTGCACGCTCTGTAGCAGACCTAAAAATTTTAGTTATGCATTTTAATAAATTTATGAGAATTGATACCCAATTATGAATTAATATTCATAAAATCTAAATTTCCTCGTTAAGGGCACCACCGGAGTTGTTATAATCCTAGAGTCTCCGGACCTCTAGGTAGTTTTGAATAATTATACAATTATTACTAGTGATCAGTTAGTTAATAATCGCTCAATTATCTTAAATCAGTCAGTCAGTCTCATATCTAAAGGGTCAATTCTCTTGGCAGGAACTAGAAATAGGCAACACACACAGCTCTTGATTATATTACAGTGAATTTATTCTCTAACAAAGGTGATAAAAAGATGATTGGATACAGGGAACATAAACATTTGCTGAACAATGAGCCTGGAGGTTCGATTGTGGGAAGCATTTGACTCATACGGCATAGAAGAACTAATGAAAGTAAACTAATGTCATAATTTAGGAGTTAAAATGGACATCTGATCACAGAACGT
>NC_060172.1:3655770-3679651 GCF_021292245.1 Micropterus dolomieu | reverse complement strand
ACTGCTCAGGTGTTATGAGAGCCCAGGTTGCTCTGATAGTGGCCTTCAGCTCTTCTGCATTGTTGGGTCTGGCGTATCGCATCTTCCTCTTCACAATACCCCATAGATTTTCCATAGGGTTAAGGTCAGGCGAGTTTGCTGGCCAATCAAGAACAGGGATACCATGGTCCTTAAACCAGGTACTGGTAGCTTTGGCACTGTGTGCAGGTGCCAAGTCCTGTTGGAAAATGAAATCTGCATCTCCATGAAGTTGGTCAGCAGCAGGAAGCATGAAGTGTTCTAAAACTTCCTGGTAGACGGCTGCATTGACCTTGGACCTCAGAAAACACAGTGGACCAACACCAGCAGATGACATGGCACCCCAAACCATCACTGACTGTGGAAACTTTACACTGGACTTCAAGCAACGTGGATTCTGTGCCTCTCCTCTCTTCCTCCAGACTCTGGGATCTTGATTTCCAAAGGAAATGCAAAATTTACTTTTATCAGATAAGATAACTTTGGACCACTCAGCAGCAGTCCAGTCCTTTTTGTCTTGAGCCCAGGCAAGACGCTTCTGACACTGTGTCTTGTTCAGTGGCTTGACACAAGGAATGCGACAGCTGAAACCCATGTCTTGCGTCTGTGCGTGGTGCTTCTTGAAGCACTGACTCCAGCTGCAGTCCACTCTTTGCAAATCTCCCCCACATTTTTTAATGGGTTTTGTTTCACAATCCTCTCCAGGGTGCGGTTATCCCTATTGCTTGTACACTTTTTTCTACCACATCTTATCCTTCCCTTCGCCTCTCTATTAATGTGCTTGGACACAGAGCTCTGTGAACAGCCAGCCTCTTTAGCAATGACCTTTTGTGTCTTGCCCTCCTTGTGCAAGGTTTCAATGGTCATCTTTTGGACAGCTGTCAAGTCAGCAGTCTTCCCCATGATTGTGTAGCCTACAGAACTAGACTGAGAGACCATTTAAAGGCCTTTGCAGGTTTTTTGAGTTAATTAACTGATTAGAGTGTGGCACCAGGTGTCTTCAATATTGAACCTTTTCACAATATTCTAATTTTCTGAGATACTGATTTTGGGGTTTTCATTAGTTGTCAGTTAAATCATCAAAATTAAAAGGAATGAACACTTGAAATATATCAGTCTGTGTGGAATGAATGTATACATTACACAAGTTTCACTTTTTGAATGGAATTAATGAAATAAATCAACTTTTTGATGATATTCTAATTATATGACCAGCACCTGTATTATGTGTTTTATAATGGACTTTCATTAACAAGGTCCATGCCAATATCAGGTATAAAAAGGGTAGTGTATTTGGATAATGAGGAGTATTTATGATGGCGGGATCGAGGGGAGAGGGATGAAGGGGTCAAGAGAAGAGGGATGAAGGGGTCGAGAATAAGAATTCTGCTGTGTTTGAGGAATTTAAGCCTGTTTCTCTGTCGTTACTCACTGAGGTCGTACACCACATGAAACCTACCAACTGTGCTTTAGACATTATTCTCGCCAGGATGGTGAAGGAGGTTTTAAGTACCATTGGGTCGAGTCTACTTACTTTTTTAAACTCTTGTCTCAGTTCTGGCTCTGTCCAGATGCTTTTAAACAGGCTGTGGTTAGGCCCCTACTTAAAAAGCCTGATCTTGACCCCAAAGTGTTGTCCAATTTTAGACCAGTCTCCCATCTGCCCTTCCTTTCGAAGGTGTTTCAAAATGTTTTTAACCCCTTAACGCCTGAATTTATTTACAATCAAAAAATAAAAAATATATATTTTTGTTTTCATTTGCTTTCAAGCTGATGTTAAATTAAGTGAAGATTGTTAATTTGTCTATAGAACATAGAAAAGATATAAATTCAGGTATGTGTAGGTATGATGCAAATTAGCGACAACAGGCATAAACGAGAAACCAGGGCTTGCAAAAGGTTCCTAGGTACGCATCGAATATGCATCAACAGGCATTGGGGGAATCCATGTGCTATCTTGGCTTGCAGTCTGCAAGGAAGAGGTATGATGCGAATTCGCGACAATCGGCATCAAGGGGTTAAACAGTTACAAGTCTATCTACAACAGCACTCAGTGTCTGAAAAGTTTGAATCTGGTTTTAGATCACGTCATAGCACTGACTCGGCACTGCTAAGAGTTCACAAGTATATTGCCATGTCTGTAGATGCTAGGGATCCTACTGAATTAGTGCTTTTAGACCTGACAGCAGCTTTTGATACAGTGGACCATGCAGTCGTTCTCGCACGCCTTGAGGCGTTCGAGGCTCCGCACTTAAATGGTTTAGCTCCTATTTGACAAATAGGAGTTTCTCTGTCACAATGAGTGACTTCTCCTCAAAATCTGCTCCTCTCTATTGCGGGGTGCCCCAGGGTTCAATTCTTGGCCCCATCCTGTTCTCTTTATATATGTTGCCGTTGGGGGCTATAATAGAAAAGCACAACCTGTCATTTCATTGTTATGCAGATGACCTGCAAATCTATCTATTATGCCTATGAAACCTAATGACAGTGTTGCGCTAGACTGCCTGCTTAATGGCATTAACTAATTAATTAAGATATTAAGTTGTGTCTCTCTCAACAGCCTCTTTCTTAATCTGAATGAAGATATGTATTATTAATGTATTATCTTCAGTACTAAATGCATGTCAAACAATCCAGCTTTAAGCTTTGACCTCATGCGCCAAGCAAACTGTCAAAAATTTGGGTTTGACATTCGATTACAGCATGAAATTTGACAAGCAGATTAGCAATGTTGTCAGAACGAGCTTCTTCCAACTTCGTCTCCTGGCAAAAGTAAAGCCTTTTCTTAATAGGCATGATCTAGAAAAGGCTATTCATGCCTTTATTATTAGGCTAGATTATTGCAACGCTCTTTATGTTGGTCTAAGTCAAACAATCCATCTTGCGTCTTCAACTTGTGCAAAATGCTGCTGCTAGCTTTTTAACATATACATCTAGATGTGCACACTCCCATTCTATTACACTACACTGGCTTCCGGTGCATCTTGGAATCGATTTCAAGATTTTATTGTTTGTTTTTAAAGCCCTAAATGGACTAGCCCTAGAGCATTTGTCAGAGCTTTTAACTTTGGGTGGGCAAAATCATCTGTTGCGATCTTTGGATCAACGGGCTTTAGAAGTCCTGAGGTCGAGGTACAAACAGTGGGGCGATCGGGCCTTCGCTGTTGTTGCCCCAAAACTCAAACAAGCTCCCCCCTAACATTCGCACTATAACGGATGTTGTTCATTTTAAATCAAAACTTAAAACATATCTATTCAGAATGGCTTTTAATACGCAGAAGTGGTGCAACAACTTCCCTCTTCTTCTGATGTTTTTAGGTAACCTTTTCTGGCTTACTGTTTTCTATGTTTCATGTTTTTTTTTTGTCTTTTATTGAATGAAAGGGGTGGTGATGGCGCATAGATAAGATGCTTGTCTTTGGTGTAGGAGACCTGGGTTCGATTCCCACTGTGACCCATCCACCATTGTGTCCTTGAGCAAGACACTTAACCCCTAGTTGCTCCAGAGGTGTGCGACCTCTGAGATGTATAGCAATTGTAAGTCGCTTTGGATAGCATCAGATAAATGTAAATGAATGCTGTGTTGTTTATTCTTGGTTGTTGTCAAGCACTTTGGACACCTGTTGGTTGCTTTAAAGTGGTGGGGGCTCGTCTCAATAAGCGGCTTGCTTATGAACCCCCCTGTGGTTCCTGTTGTAGAAAAAGACAAAATGATTACTTGGCAGAATTATGGATTTTTGCGTGCAGGTTTCATGGTGGGAGGAAACCGGATCACCCTGTCTAAGGTTGTAACGGACTTAGCTATGATGCATGGGAAGAGCGACGGCTGAGAATTTTGACAGTGTGGTCTAGGAGCCCGATGTGGAATGAGTGACTGGAGTACAGGTCCGAAGAATCTTGTATTATATACAGGATAGACAGAGATGGTGATCAGGAGCGTGAGACTGCTCTGTCTGATTCCGTGGTGAAAGTGGGTGTTGCAGAGCGGCCTGGTGATGTAGTATGTGGTTTACATGGGTCTGGATGGGTTCAAAGGGGCTCAGCAAGAGTTTAAGCAGAAGAGGATAACTGAATGAAAGAGGCCGAGATGGTCCGTTTGCTTTGTTTGAGGTTGAATCTGAGAGTGATTGAGAGTGGAAGGAAATGTTGGAGGCTTGCGTGCCTGGTACGATTGTAGGTGCATGAGGCGGTGGTGAATGTCAAGCATCTTATGAAGCCAAAGAATGCGAGAAGGAACGTAACTTCGAGGGTCAAAAAGAGTTTAGAATAGGTTTGTCCCACTTATGTATACGTGGATGGCGGAGGTTCTGATTTGAGGAATGTATGGGCGTAGGTGATGAAGCTGGTTGAGGATATGATGTCGATGGAAGGAAATGGCAGGCTGAACGAGGTGCGGAACGTTCTGGATCTATGCCACCATTAATAAAACGATGAAAGGGTATTGACAGCGAGGCTATTGGTGATCTATGTCGTGGTGCGGAGACCAGGTGGAGAAGCTGGGGTTCGCGTGCAATTAATTCCGTTATTTGTTAGCTTTATGGGGTGCTAGTCAGGGATCCCCTGACAAATAGTCGTCACGTGCACACACGCACACACAAACACACACACACACACACACACAAGAGCATGCCCATTACAAGGATGTATATTAACAACAATCTCTGTCCACATAGGGAAAGAAAGGCTCAGCCTTGTGGGACGATGTGGTTTAGGTGTCCAATGAAGAGAGAGAAATAGGTGGTTGGTACAACAGTAGAGGAGATAGTTGTACGAAGACATGTAAGCTTGGGAAGGAGGCTTGAAAGTGAGTGGATTAAATATCTTGGGGCCGCTCTAGAGCCCAACGTTGGGCTGACTGAGTAAAATAGACCGTTCCGAGAAGTGCTCATAGAAAGAAATCCAGTTGTATGGGCGACGCCTGGGAAGTGCTGGTAATGGCAGATTGGGCCAAACGTGTGTTGGCCGGCAAGATGGTTGAGGTTGGTGTCATGTGGGTGGGTTGCATGGTGCTTGGAATACGGGACTGAGGATGGGGCTATTGGTGCTTGACGTAGTGGTGCTGGGGGGGAAGGGAGATGAGTCTATGACGTAGTAAGTCCTGGTGGTGATGCTGATGGCTGGTGCGGTGGATTGGGAAAGGGGAGGAAGGCGTTGTTTATTCCATATGTATGTTTGTATGTAATGTATTTCTACATTTATTTATGTCAGCTGTATGTTTGTCTACATGTAGCACCTTATCCCCAAAGCAATTCCTCGTATGTGTAAAAAACTACTTGGCAATAAAGCACCTTCTGATTCTGATCTGGGATAACCTCAATGTCTGGCTGAAACCAGCAGTGGAGGTGAGGTGCAGACATGGATGGGAAAAAAGGGCAAACAAACGGTACATCAGACACAAGGGGAGAGGCAGAATGGGGTGATACAACCTGGCCCTGTATAAGGGCTGGAGCAGTTTGCGTTATGGTTGTTATGTTCACAAATCTGTCAAAATCTGTGTTAGTGAGCACTTCTCCTTTGCCAAGATAATCTATCTAGAAGTAACAAATGCATGGACTAGTATTTCTGCATCATTTTTAGACAAGATGTTCCTGACTTTTGCCTTGAAGTTCACTTAATGAGAGAGTTAAAAGACATGTCCTGATCAAAGATAGCTCCGAGATTCCTCACAGTGGTGCTAGAGGCCAGGGTGATGCCATCCAGAAAAACTGTATCTTTAGATAATGCATCACGGCCCCATTACAATAACTTCAGTTTTATCTGAGTTTAACATCAGGAAATTATAGGTCATCCATGTTTCATCTGGCTTGGTCGATAGATATAATTGAGTATCATCTGTATAACAATGAAAGTTTATGGAGTGTTTCCTGATAATATTGCCTAAAAGATGCATATAAGTAGAAGGTGAACAGGATTGGTCCCAGCACAGATCCTTGTGGACGTCCATGACTAACTTTGGTATGCATGGAGGATTCATGTTAATGTACAAACTGAGATTGATCTGATAAATAGGACTTAAACCAGCTTAGAGCGATTCCTTTAACAGTATAGGATAGGTAATAGGATACAGTTATGGTCAAAAGCTTACATACACATGTATACATGCTATATACATATACACATATACATATAAAATTCCTACAACTCTTCTTTTTCTATGATGGAATCGCTGTAGCACATACTTCTTTGTAACAAAAAACAGTTGTGAATTTTTGTTCTTTTATGCTGCTATAGGCCTAGACTGCCGGGGGATTTCCTATGATGCACTGAGCTCCTCTCTCCTCTACTTTCTCTCCCTCTGTATGCAACCTCATCCCATTATTGCATGTTATTAACACAACTTCTCCCCTTTCTGGTAGTCTTGTGCTTTCTTGTCCCTCTCCTCTCTCCTCCTATCACTTCCTGCAGGTGTTTCTGGCTCTGGAGCTGTGGAGTCTGGATCTGTGGCTGCGGGTCACCTGCTGCCCCGGTGTTCCTGCTCGACACCCTCTGCTGCAACGACTATTGTTACTAGTCCTATTATTATTATTGTTATTATAATAATTAACACTACGACTTTACCATTAACACTACTATAAATATCTGTACCATTTTTTCATTTAGTCTATAGCAACATCAACTTTACTGTCTGTACCTCTGTGTGTGTATATTGTGTAGGCTGCCTCCCTCCCCTCCCTCTCTCCTTCCATCCCTCTCTTTTTCTCTCTGTTCCTCTCCTGCCCTCTCTCTCTCTCTCGCTCTCTCTCTCCCTCTCTCTCCTTCACCCCAACCGGTCGAGGCAGATGGCCGCCCACCCTGAGCCATGGTTCTGCTCGAGGTTTCTGCCTCTTAAAAGGAAGTTTTTCCTTGCCTCTGTCGCCTAGTGTTTGCTCTTGGTGGGAACTGTTGGGCTTCTGTAAATAGCATCATAGAGTACGGTCTAGACCTGCTCTTTTATGAAAAGCGCTGTGAGATAACTGTTGTTGTGATTTGGCGCTATATAAATAAAACTGAATTGAATTGAATTGAATTGAATTATGAATCTATGATTGGTCTTCTGAAAATGTCACCAAATCTACTGGGTCAAAAACAGCACCTCCAGCAACTTAAACAATAAATTTTGGTGATGTAGAAAGTTGTGTCAATCAGATTTGTTTTGTGACACTGCCTTTTTGACTTTGTTTGATAATGATTGACTACAGCTGGTGACTTCTTTGAGCCCACTTGCATTGGGCTTGTTTGATACACTCTTTAGACTTCACAAATGCGGTGATGGGAAACTCTAAGGACCTCAGAACAGATCTGAAGGAACAATATTAAAGCAGCTACAGGCACAAGATCCACTGTGCAAACAATTGTGCATGGCACAGTTGTGTCACTCCCACGATCAGGAAGCCATCAACTGCTACTGAGAGAGAATTGTTAAAAGATGGTCAGGGATCAACCAAGATCCGCCAAAAAGCAGGTCTGCGATGAATTAGAAGCTGCTAGAACACAGTGTCCACAGTTAAGTGTGTCTTACATTGCCATGAGCTGAGAAGCTGCCCTTGCTCCGGAAGTGGCATCTTTATGCTCGACTGAAGTTTGGTGCTGATTACATGGAAAAAGAAAAGGTCTTCTGGATAAAAGTTCCGAGGTCAGATGAAACAAAGATTGAGCTATTTGGCCACAATGACCAGAAAAATATTTGGTGGAGAGAAAGTGAGACCTTTAACCCCAAGAACACCATATTTACTGTCAAGCATGATGGTGATAATATTAATTTTTGGGCCTGTTTTGCTGCCATTGGACCTGGTGCTTTACAGAAAGTGAATGGTATAATGAAGAAAGAGGATTACCTCCATATTTTTTTAGGAAAAATCTTAACTCATCAGCCAGAAGGTTGGGTCTTGAATGCAGTTGGGTGTTTCAACAGAACAATGATCCTAAACACACATCGAAAGTGGTAAAAGAGGCTAACTCAGACTTTTATTAACTTTTTAAAGTGGCCTTCCCAAAGTCCTGACTTAAACCCCATCGAGAACATCTGGACTTTGACACAATTTTGTTTCTTTAGCAAATTTAGCTCAACTGCACCAAATCTATCAAGACGAGTGGTCAGATTCAACCAGAAGCATCTAGATGGCTACAAAAAGCAACTAATTGAGGTGAAAATAACCAAGGGACATTTAACCAAATATTAACATTGCTGTGTGTAAATTTTTGACCCAGTAGATTTGGTCACATTGTCACAAGACCCATAATAAATTCATAAAATAATCAAAATTCCTGACTGTTTTTTGTGACAAAGCAGTGTGTGCTCCAGTTCCATCATAGAAAAATTAGAGTTGTAGTAATTATTGGAATTACACTTTACAAGTGTATGTAAACTTTTGACCACAACTGTAGGTGCATTTACATGTGCATGTTTCCAACAGTATGTGTTTAAATGTGTTTATGTGAGCATGCGCATGCCTGTCCTCTCTATAATAGCCTCGCTGCTATCTGCCATAGCCTCTAACAGCTACTGTGGAACAACCAATTCCCTTTATCAGGCTACTGATAACAGGCTTTAGCTCTGCTCTGCCATCCCACATACACACCATCACACACACACAGGCCACTAAATAACTAATTAGCTTCTCTCTGGGGGAGGGGGGAGGTGGTGACCCACCGCTCTGACAAAGGCATGCAGCGTTTTAATGTAAAAAAAAATGAAATCAATAAAGGCGTGGGGCGTTGGGCAACTAGCAAGCAGCCCCCTCTTAACATTAACAATTATAGTGATTAACAGTGATACCCAGAGCTCATTATTCACAGGCAGCGGCGGGAGAGAGAGGAGAGATAAGCTTGTTTATTGGAGAGGGCCCTTTTCACAAGGTGCAGTCGTTCATCATTTGGGCTGAGGGGGTTGATGGGATGTGGTGGGGGGTGAGGGGCACCACAATTAAAAACACACTGTGACCTTGTGGCTGGAAGGACCTACAGAGGTGGAAAATTTAAACAGCGAGACGAAACATCAGGATGGTGCAGCAGCCAATAGTCTGCCCTCGACAGCCATTATCATCATCAAAGTATCAAAGTTACTGCTGTAGTTGCTAATGGTTTCTGATGGTATTTCAACTATTCCAATATAAATCTTCTTTCAGATATGCATTCACACGCATGCACGTCCGATTTCCCTTTATAAATCACAATCAACATGAAATGTGGCGGATATGAGCGAGCTCCTTGCCCAACCCTTTAAACGATTATAGTTCCCAATATATAGTCAGTGAAACGTCCCTTATTAATATTAATAAATACTGACTGTATGAAGATAAGGATGGCCAATTCTGACAGATAAGCTACAAAAAGAAATTTACCCCAGTGTGACACTGACGTACGTTTTGGTGAAGCTGAAGAATGTTTTTTGGTGGGTAAAACACGCACGTACACGCCTATACACCGGAGTAAAGGGGGCACCGGAGCTCCACCCCATTATAACCTATCTGCAAGAGGGTGCATCCCTCCTGAGTAGTGACATGGTGGAGGGGGACATAAAAATGCAATATGGGATGACCCAGGTACTAATTTGGATTCCCTCATTTGAAAAGAGAGTAACCAAATGCATTACACTTGTGTTTACACATTTATCGTTTTTACTCACTTAACAAGGCTGCCAATGACTTAAAAGAAATCCACACGCTGGCGCACAGCGTTTGGCTCAAATACAATACGTCAATGAACATCTGACAACAATATATGAAACTATGCACTCGTATTTACTTGGCTGAGGCATCAAAAACAGTATCAATTTAAATGTAATGTGTCCTAATGTTCACCTTATTTGTGCACTGCACGCAAGTATTAATTACTATGATTCCCGATTAAACTGTACAACATATTAGAGGCGTTCTTTTGCAAAAACAGATTTCTCTGTTTGTGTTTATACTATTATCCTAAATAAAGTTTTATTGTCCTATAATACTCAGATGTAATTCGATTTATTTTACACAATAGTATCCATTTCAAACATTTCATCCTTCTACCATGTGATTCGCCATTTCTCATTTCTCCAGTTTATGTGCGTATGTATGGATCAGAGTTTGTGTGGAGGACAGCACATTCTTCCGTCAAGTTTCTTTTATTAAAGATCACAACCGTTACATGGGAAGTGGCGTACGCACGTTTCCCGGCCTGTTTTCTGCATTCACACCATTTATAAATGCCAAATGCCTTCAAATGCACCAAATATAAGGTGCCTAATATCACACAAGAATTGTGGCTCTTTTCCTGTCATGGCTGAGTAAAGACCTAACATTTATGCAACATACTCCTACTGTTGTGTCTTAAATAAAGTAAGCAATGCCATATATTCATGTTTTAAAAAGGCTTCATACTGATCACAGGCTGCAAAAAATGAAAGCTCCTTCTTTACTTCAAAGTTGGTGACCAGGATATGTTGAGGCAAAACGTGATCCTGCTGAATTGGTAGGAGACTTCTGAATGAGCCTAACACTGAGACCCAAACCCAGCCTAGACCAGCATCTTTAAGACCCAACCTGAGCTTATTAGCTTGCCAGGCAATACGGGGACTGCACTTATTCCCACTTTCCACTGGGCTTTGTGTCTAAGAAAAGCATTTAGAGTACCTCGTAGCATGTACTATGAACATTGCTTGAAGTGGACATGTAGTACCAGCAATCACACCTAACTATTTAACCTGCTGAATATCCTGTACCTGTGTCCTTTTATCTCATCTCAGGAGGAGGGCAATTGCTTCCTCTAATGGAGAAATACATACTAACCATCTTGGATAAATTTTGTGTCAAGCATGAATATGTCATCCAATCTGCGATTTTCTCCATTCTCCATTTTCTGTTACGTCCCGAGGTGTCTAGGGGTGTCAGGACATGAACAAAAACCAGATGTTCTTGGTATTTGAAAGGATGTTTATTTGAAATAAAGTAAATAGAGCTCACAAACAGAAAATGGACCAATGGGTGTGTCGTGTAAAAATTCAAGACTTGGGCCAGATAAGAAAGCTTGAACTTTTACCAACATTTTTATTATCAACAAAAACAGACACCAATTAGAATAGAAAAGTTCCACCGGAGTGTGTCAGAGATCGGTGCAAAATAGAGCCCCATTGTGTTACCAGAACAGAGACCCGAGTCGACATGAAAACCATGTAACGACTGACTTTCACCTCCTTTTGGACCTCCTTTTATAGCTCTGTTTCTTGGCTTCACATCATCTCTTGGCTCTCTTTCCTACTGCACCTGAATCTGGGAAAGTCCCTGACTGCCTGCTCCTCCTCTCTGTGTCCTCTGCATGCACTCTGCTTGATCATGCCATTTCTTCCATAACCTGACTTTTATGGAATAAACTGGTGTTGTTTGTGCTCTGTGCTAGAAACAGGACATTCTTACTGTGATGGACAATATTGATGTATGTTTTGTAATACAATTTTCACAAAATCTGCTTCTATATTTTCCTTTGTAAGTGTTTTTGATGCTGCCTCACTGTGCTCCCTCCCTTTTCTCCCAAAGCACATGAACTTGCTCCCTCACACACACATGTGCTACTGCTGAGCCTGGGCAGAAAGGAGCACATACACTCAGAGCTGTAGAGTTTTCACACTGTGATCCTAACTTTACACTATAAAATAACACTTTAAATGATGACAATGTAGACCACCATTGCTCTAGTAATTAATGATAACAATTTAGGCTATAATGCTCCAAAATAATTCACAACAGGTGCTGTGGAAATTAACAAACAATTATAACAAAAGGAGGTCCTCAAAAGGAGGATTACTACTCTAACTAAGGGGGAAAATAAAAGGGTAAACCAAAAAGCTCTTTAACTTAAGTATGTTGCAAAAACCAAAACACAAAGCGCACGGCACCCCTGAACCTAGTGGAAACTAACATAAAACACAACTACACAACTGTAGGTGCAAGAAAGGTATCAGTTATTAAATCTTAAGCCTGGCCCAATACCTTACCTTTACACAGTTTACAAAGTCACGTACACAATGTCTGTCAAGACTAACAAGAACGCTAAATACACCGAACTCTGAGACATGTGACAGCAAGGCAAGCAGGCTTTTTCAGCAAATGGTTTTCGCTGGCGCTTCTTGATTGGCCAGCTGTAGCATGCCGCACCAATCTGTGTCATGGTCATAGGAACCCAGGAAGTAGGCGAGACCTTCCTTCGTCGCACAGCCAATCCGCAGCGTGGGTTGGCACAGCCTGCTCAGCATAACAGATACACACATGCCCAGGTAAAATTACAGACGGGTGCCAGCGGCAGCCATAACAGTGAGCATGTAGCATGAACATAAATAACCATATCATTTGGATACATTTGAATATTGACAGATGGATGGTATATCATTTATATAAATACTGAATAAGAGAGGGCCTACCACTCAACCTTGTGGAACACCAATAGGACAATCTAAAAATTATGGAGTTGTTCCTTTAATTATTGTACAATTTTGTCTATTACTCAAATATGAAGCCACCCATTCAGTAGTATTTGCTGAGACATTATGAGTTGGGGGATTGACTGTATCGAATACCTTTTTAAAATCTATAAAAATAGCTCCAACCACCTCTCCTTTATCCAACATGCCTTTTAACTATTCCACAAAATTGCAGAGGACTGTCAATGTTTTGGTAAAAACCCATACTGCAATCATTCAAAGAATGGTGACCCAAATTTAAATGGATAATTAGCTACTTGGTCACAATCTCAGAATCTCAGAATGATCTCCTCCCTTAAAAACTGGAGTGATAACTGCAGCTTTTAAACTCTCAGGGAAAACAGCTTGTCTAATCGATTTATTTATCAACTGTGTAAATGAGGAACACATTGTTGTGGTATTCCTATATATTAAGCAGGAATCCATTCTGTATATACCCTGAACTGTTGAGTTCTTTAGGCCTTTTAAAATGTCCATAACTTGTTGATCACAGACTTCTCAGAACAGGGTAGGCAGTATCCGGTGTTATTACATCAATTTTCCTAATTCCAAATTGAGTGGTTAAAGCTTGAACTGAATCTTCATATAACAAGAGATTGTAGTTTAACTTTCATCCTGTGTTAAAATATTGTTGATCTTCATCTCATATGACTTAAAGAGGTGGTATTTTGCTTTTTGGCTTTTTGCCCTCTCCTTTATTGAGTGATATACCCTTTTTGTACATGTAATAGGTTTGAAAAGTGAAAAAGCCCAAAGTCCAACCCAAAGGGAGTTCCTATCTCCCAAACTCTGCTCTGAACTGCCTGAAAACAGCTCGTTTGTAGTTCAGTCGTTTCCCTTTCATCCCTGTGACGTCACAGCTAAATGCGCCTCATAACGCTCGCCAAGCGACTACTCCGACACGCCCCCAAAAACACCGGTGGAAAAACACTGAGCTGCAGCACTCTCCTTTCCTTTCCAAACACTAGCTACCCTCCAGGCAGTCAATGGACATAAAGTTGTTACTGTGATGTAGAGACAGAGCTCAGTTAAAACTTTATGGATGAAAGATACTTTTGTTACAGATTAATAATTCACCATTCTGAAACTCTTGCTCCAGTCCATATTGCCAAGCTGGTCGGCAACATGTACAGCTGAACCAAAGCTGTTTACTGGCTTCTCGCTGACCCGCCCTTCTCTGCTTCTGATTGGCTAGTAGTCCTTAACTAGGAACTGCGCATGTGCAACTCCCAACAAACATCATTTAGAGACAAGATGTATCACTCCATAGCTAAAATGAAGCCTTCACACAGGGTAAAAAGAGGAGCTACAGCAATGTGCAGTATGAAAACAAATATGGTGTTTTTTGAAAATTAAACCACGTAATACTGTTCTGGTACAACCCCTAAATAGGACTTTGACACAATATATCGCCGGAGCATCGTCACCACAATGTGCTCTTGCGCAATAGTCGCAGAAATGTGCAATGTCAGGCAAGTCAAATTAACTCAACAACCTCAATGCACATTTCTCATTTTCCATGTCTAATCTACAAGAGAAGTTTGTCTGATGTAACATCATTTACTCCGATTTAAGGGTTCTTGGATACACGGTATGTAACTAGTAAGTGACGAGCAGGCTCTAATATTCTTGATCCGTTGATCAATTCTTTTAGGATGCTTAATTATTTTCAAATACAGCAACTTAAGTAATCTGTAGAAACTTCCTGTATTTTTTGATATCGTAATATATATCACAGAAAAGAAAAATATTGCAATGTGAGTTTTTATTGTGCAGCCCTAATGTGGGGACACCGGGTCGGGATGTAGCTCTGTGCGCGCTCCTGAGCCTCTCTCTGACTAGAGCGACAACACCGCAGCTAATGACATGCAGTCCACTAACACCATAAAACAACCGGCTCCCAGCAAAACACAGACTCCAACATAAACCCCACGTAAGAATACAAAACAACAAAAGACATTCAGATGATGTCAGTGAAAACAGTGAACATCAGAAAGGCTGGAGAAACACAGAGAGTCACGTTAGTTCGCCGGCTAACGCCAAGTAGTTGCTATTGTTATCCAGTGCAAAGTTGTATCGCTTTCCACATTATTTTACCAACTAACGCAACCCACATTACTATCCTGTGTACCACCGGTATCATGTCAAAGTGTTGACTTAGCCTGTAAGAAAGGGTGTAACAGTAACTGCCGCTGTGGTTCGTATTGTTCAGTTTAGATTTGTTGTGGTTTTACCGATACTCAGGTAAACAGCTTCTCCACCTCTCCTTCGCTGTAACTAATGTGACCCACATAATATACAATACTATAACAAAACAGTGACAACACAGAGGAAGAGCCATCCACTACAGTAATGTTACTTACAGCAGTCTAACTGTTATAAAGTGTGACAAAATCTCGTTATATTCAGTCTAGCTCACTAACCATTTCGTTGTCATCCAGTACATGTAATACTAAAAAACAGAAAGGCGAGCTAATGATGTAGCACGTCAGCTAAATGCACTAAGTGTAACGTTTTCATGTAATTAACATGGATTATGTAATGAATAGAAGTGTACTAGAATGTTCTGTCGGGTCGGAAATAAGGACCGGCCGGGCCAGTGAAAGACCTGGTCCCTACCCTAACCAACGTAATAAACTCAATAAAATTACTCTATTAGATTTCTTCTTTAGTCAAAAACTGCGTAGTCAAAAACTTCACTGGAGACGGTCAAGAGTCGGTGCAAAAGAGTTTATTCCAATAAAGGACAAATAAACCCGAGCAACATCCCTGCAGGTCTCAGGATGGAACTGAGTTGGTGGTCAGCGAACATCGCCTTATATTCACCTTAAGCTCCACCTTGTCTCCTCCCTTCAGGTGGGCGTTACATCTTAACTCCTCCTTATCTCCTCCTTCCAGGTGGGCGTTACACCTTAACTCCACCTATAGTGTTCGCTGACCACTCCTCCCCTTTGGTGAATTTCTTATCCTCTACTGCCATCTAATGGCCTTTTTCTTGTACTGTTTTACCAAATTAACCCTTTCATTAATGTTACAATTTCCACTTTTTAACTATTATTACATGTAATTATTGTTACCATTTATCTCTCTTTATATTTTTTACATTACTGGATTAGAAAATCCACCAATATGTTTCAACTTCAGTCCCACCGTCTTTTTTTTAAAAGTTATACAGGCATAGTTTGACACCATTAAAACTTAAACACTTACAATCGTATTTTTTAAAAGAATTGATAAGGAATAACATATTTCATACATGTATAACGTGATTCAATGAACAAATACATGATTCAACAATGCCAACCATGAGGGTGCTTTGTCTCATACAAGTTTAGTTTCGGCAGCGCAAAGCTTGGTTTCATGCAGTACCTAGCACCAGGCGCCATAAATCACAACATGTCATGATCTCATTCTTGGCTTCAGTTCGCGATGATCTCAGGCCTGGCGTACGTGACTTACTGCATGTGCCTTGTTCTAATGAGTGGGTTACGGTTGGCTAGGTTTTGCCTGCGCGGCCTGAGCAGCTTCTCTGCTCATGTAGGCACATTAAAAAGCACACGTTCACAGAGAATAAGAATAATATATGATAAACACACAGCGTATAAGAATAAAATATGAGTTTGAACACACTCATTAAACACTCAGTAGTTAAACTTTACACTATAAAATAACACTTTAAATGATGACAATGTAGACCACCATTGCTCTAGTAATTAATGATAACAATTTAGGCTATAATGCTCCAAAATAATTCACAACACTGATCATACTTGGCTCATGTGTGCCCCGTATGTATTAATTATAATTAATCATTTTGAATATTAATCTTTTTATTAATATTTCTAGAATATCTTTGATATTCGGCTAATAACCAAACCTGACCACATGTTGAACCCCCAACACACTCATCACATAGTCCCTTATTAACCTGTAGGCTGGGAGGAGCACAGGTGGGTTCAGGCTGCCGTGTACTGCGCAGGTCTGTGTTGCTGCTCTCCTCAGTCCAGCTCTGAGTATTTCAGTCTCTTTAAGATCTGTCTGATCGGTCGATGTCATGCGCCTCAGACTGGTACCTTATAGGCTACATCCCAGCAGGGCCCCCATGTGAGCCAGAGAAACTCCTGCGTTCCCTAAAATCGTTCAGAACATTTTAAATAAAAAAACAGCGATCTGGTCTTCTTATTGATTCTTGTGATTGTGTGACGGGCTGTAAGCTAACGGAGAAAGCCGGCAGGTGACCGATAGCGTGCCTGATCCTACCTGAAGACTCCGGCTCAGATTTTCTGGAACGGTACAAACGTGGAGCGACACTCAGGTACAGAAGCTTCTGTAACCCACGTGACCCACATAGCACAATGAAACACGACAGGACGACACCACAGAGGAAGAGCCGTCCGCTACAGTAACGCTAACCCTGCTGCGGTCTGACCAGCTCACTAACCGCTCCGCTCACGCCGCTGAGCCTCCGGATGAAGACACAGAAAGTAAACCAGTTACTGAAAAGCAGCAGGCAAGCTAACGATGTAGCATGCCGGCTAAGTGCAGTAAATGTACCGCGATCACGTGATGAACATGGATCAGTTCAGCCTGATTAAATGTTCCTGTAACAGCAGGAGTTTAACTACAACGTGCAGCGTGTAGCTGTCTCCAGGTGTTTCCAGGCTGCAATCCAAAACTTGCACTGCTAGTCCTGCAACGTCACACTACATATGCCCTTTGTTGGCGTTCTGGGTTGGGGGTTAACCTGTGGAGGCCGGAGAACTTAGCCGGACCCACCTGTGCAGAGACACACTGCGATACTAAACAGTACTACACACAGTACTGCGCACAGTACTGCACTGCGATGACTCTTCTACTCTGAGCTGTCAGGTCACTTTGCAGACGTGGAGACGGAGGAGGTAAAATCCTCACAGGTCCTCATCCAACTTTTATTATACTAGCACTCAAAATCTAGGCAAGTTTCTATAGTATCGACTTGATAAGACAGCAGTAAAGACACAGACTTTAGACGGGAGTCTAAGTAGGGACAGAAGCAATCCTTGACATTTACGATGAGGAGGAGCAGACTGAGCGGTTTCCATTCTGTCGGAGAGAGAGACATAGGAACTTGTTGAAGAGCTGTCACCACAACGCAGCACTGACCTCCGCACTACAGCTGTCACTAGCGCTACGGTTTTATGCAAATAGTGCATTTAAAAACACTGTTGGACACGTGATTAATGTGAGCGATCTGCTCACCCCCCCACTGAGGCAAAGTGTCCGATTCTGCCGCCGGGCCTCTGGCATCTCGGTTATCCGCATATCTGCATTTTTAAGTCTCACGTGCGTCGGAAGCGCACACAGCCCGATAAAGCTGTAACGGTAGACCTGCTCAGCCGGAGGCAGTGATTTGCTCGCACTTCACAGGGTTGTGAGCATACATCCAGATCTCCAAAAAAGATCTCCAGCCCCGTCCCCAGCTGTGCAGAAACGTTCATGTGAAGTCAGCCTGTTCTACTTGAGGATGCAAGCTAAAATGCTGCTAGCTGCCACCACTAATCAGACTGTGATAGAAGAATTCCAGGTGGCACATGACCGTAACATGGAACATAGTTTTTCAAAAATGACAGATGAATTAACAAAGCTGAGCATGTGATAACATCAAGAGCAATCTTCTGAGGTTGTATAATGTGGGAGTTTTTAGGTCTGATGAAACCCGGAAGATGGATTTCAAGAGGAATTTTAGATATGTGGCCCCGAAACAGCAAAGGAAAGGACTGCCTCATGCAGTATGTTCCCCTAAGCGAGGCTCTCTTGAGCCATGAGTCTGTCAAAGCGCAGTATACTGAAGCAAAGTCACAGATGATCCACATTTCCTGGACAGAAATGTTTTAGCACTGTCTGTCCTCAACGTCCATTATCTGGTACCAGGATTCCTTCGAAGTGGTGAACCTCCTTGGCTCAGGAAGAAAAAAGCACAAGCAGCTTCCTGTCAGAAATCTCTCCTCACAATAGACCTCTGTAGATCCCAAACAGCTTGTTGTGTTTTGTAAAGACGTAGATTTACAGTTTTTTGGACAAGAGAAAGTGTTTGCTCCTCTTGTAAGAGATTGGATGGATCTTGAAGCGGCAGCTGAGTTGGACAACGGTCAAATGATTCAAGGGGCGGGGCTTGGGATAGCTGGAGAAAACCTTGGGTCAAACATGATTGGCGGCTTCACAGAGAACTTCAGCGCAGGTAAATATTTCTGTCGCTACTGCGTCATAGACAGAGATACTTCCCATGAACCCTCACTTAGCTGCTGTTCATAAAATCTGACATGTCTGTCATGGTTGTGACCCAGGACTCCCGCCATGCTTGGGACATGACCTTTTTGAAGGCGTTTGTCACGGTGGGAAAGCATTTCACTTACAGTCAGCTGAACAGAAACATATCTGCTTCTAAGTGTGCCGGCAATGATGCCAACAGTAAACCCTGTGAAGTGCGGGCAGAAGACAACGTTTGGGGGCGATGCCGCTCAGAACTGGTGTTCCTCCGATTGCTCCCACTGCTCATAGGCGATGGCATTAAAAATCCAGTGATGAGATTTTCGCACATTTTTCAAGCAGTGTGCAGACACCAGCTTCTGCAGGCCGGCAGTCTCTTCACACCACATCTTCAAATGCAGCAAGCTGAGGATTGATACAGCCTTGACATCCAGGAAGCTGTTGGGTTGAGAGGCATCAGTGACAGCAGCTGTTACTCACAAGGGCACCAAATGCCAGAAATCTGTGGGTGTAGTTATGGAGGACAGTGACTGTTCAAAAGTCTCTATTGTCCGTGCCATTATTTGAGCTGGGCGTGCACTGCCTCCTGGAGTGTGTGTCAGTGTGGAGGCCCTGGCTGACCACGACCGCTGTCTTTGTACAAAAGATTTGATGTTAATCTCGTTCCAAGCTAAATGAAAACATGCTGACTCAGTGGAGGACGTCTTCAGGAGAGGGATTATAGTGTTGCTGTGAAGACGGATTGCGATCTTCAGTTTGTTACATCTGAAGACATAAGATATTATTCCACGTGTCGCTGGCCGAAGACTCATACACTAGAGGTAAGAAATACCAGTGACGACCATGTTCACAATAATCTTTCATTTACAACATTGGACGAGATTAGAAATGCTTTTCTGTAGACTTTGGACCTGGCAGGTCATAATAACTAATGTCTCAAAGAGTAATCACAAGATCTGTTGTTTCTTCCTGCCTTTGCTTGGGAGGACTACCAGGCCCCTACAGGAGCAGCTCTGTCTGTTACTTTCACATTAGCACGTGGCGTGTTGTGGTGGCGTTTCCACTGTCTCATGTCTGGTCTTTGTGTCATGTGGAACGTGGTTATGGTTTGCATCCGACACCTTGTGTGGTAAAAACCTGAGCTCTGGCGGTTCTGAATATATGGTGGATATTTGTATACAGTCAGTTTGCCAGGTGTGGGGCCCTAATATAAACATATTGTGATATTCAGTCTGAAAGGGACATTTTAGGAGTTTGAGGGTTAAAATCGTAGGTTCACCTGTAGCAGGTAGCCCCTTTACCATCACCAGTACCAGCTCGGCCCCCCTCCACTCTGTTTGGCCGTGCTCCGTTTTCCATTGCAGATAGTACCCCTCAATGTAGCTGGTCGTCATAGCGACCCACACAGCTTTCTCTTTTTTAATTTAAAACGTTTCAACCTTCCTCAGAATGTAAAGACAGATAAGCGGTATGAAAACCTTCCAGCTGTGTTTTTCTCTGCCGTTGTTGCTGCAGCGGTCTGTGTGACGGCGGGAGCAGAGGGCTCTGTGAGCGGGCGGCTGGCCGGCCTCGCCAGGCTTCCCCCGCCGCCACTCCTCAACTTTCAAGCACATTTTTGTTCCGCCATCACGTCTCGTAAAACTGTGAATATTGTAAATCTACACAGCTGATTTCTTACCTCAAAACTTCTCAGAAGTGGATTTAGTGATGAAATAATGTATGAAAACTGTAAAATATAAAACTTTCTGTTGCCTCTGTCAGGCGCAATGATGATGCAGTGAATAGTGACGATTCTCTCTGACCAATCAGCTCTGTCGGGTTTTCATGTCACATTTTAGTATCGCCTCAGCTCGACTGGAACCTCGACGGAGGAGATACGAAATAAAGTACCTGGAAGCAGGTACAGGTCCAACTTTTCCACAGTGGAAAACCAGACAAAGGCGAGTCGAGGTGAGGCGAGCTGGTACCGTACGGTGGAAAAGGGGCTAAAGTATCCACAAGAAACAGAAAATAAACCACACAACCCATTAAAGAGGTGGTATTCTGCTTTTTGCCTTTTTCCCTCTCCTTTATTAAGTTATATCTCTTTTTTGTGCATGTAGCAGGTTTTCAAAGTGAAAAAGCCCAAAGTCCAAAGGTAGTTCCCGTCTACCCTCCAGGCAGTCAGTGGACAGAAAGTTGTTCCTGTGATGTAGAGACAGAGCTCAGTTAAAACTTTATGGATACAGATTAATAACTCACCGCTCTGAAACTCTCGCTCCAGTCCGTGTTGCCGAGCCGGTCGGCAACACGTACGGCTGAACCCGAGCCGTTTACCGGCTTCTCGCTGACCCGCCCTTCTCTGCTTCTGATTGGCTAGTAGTCCTTAACGAGGAACTGAGCATGTGCAGCTCCCAACAAAGATCATTTAGAGACGAGATGTATCACTCCATAGCTAAAACGAAGCCTTCAACACAGGCTGAAAAGAGGAGCTGCAGCAATGTGCAGTAGGACAAAAACATAACCATGGAAACCTGTTCTGGTACAAACTCTAAATAAGATGAGGAACCTGAACATGAGCGGAATAACACCTCTTTAAACTGCATTTAGGTGGCCATATTGTCACTGGAGGGCATATAGTATAATCTTATAAAACAGGTGATAAACATTTGTCTATTTATACATCCAACATTATCATGAGTGGTGTCCACTCAAGCGGGAACCTCTGGGTCTGAGAGGTGAAAAGTCCATTAAACCTGCGTTCTCTCTAACGGCCAGCAGGGGGCGACTCCACTGTTTGCCAAAAGAAGTCCGGCTCCATTAAATAATGGTAAAATGTTTCTACTTGTCAGCTGATTTATTCCCTCGGTAAACATTTTCCTGATGAGTTTATGGTCTCAGTCGCTAGTTTCAAGTCTTCTTCAACACAGCATGATGTTCATTTAGTAAATTATGGTCCCATTTAGAGGACCAGAGACCAGGAAGCAGGGGAGGCTTTAGGGCGGGGCTGGGTGTACTTCTGCATTGTCATCCAGGATCACTAGTCCCATGTCTTATTTGAACAAACAACAAATAAGACGCTCAACATGACATCTTGGTGTCAGTGAGTCGAACCTGTGTCAGAAATAAAATGTCTGCATAGCGAGGTACTCACATAGTCCTGCGGTCAGTATAGAGCCTGTTTCTTGAGCATGTGCAGTGGATATTTCAACACATGCAATAATAAAGTAAAGATGTCTTTGTTCCTCACACAGGGCGTGACAACCATACATCTGTCCAGCTTGGCAACTCTGCAGCAGGAACTTCATCTTCAGGCCTACAAAGCAATGTCCCTATTCAGATCTCTGACTGGGTCACATCTTCTGAAGTCTCATGGCAGAAAAATGCACCAGATTTGCAACCCAAAATGCAGGAGCGTTTAGCTGTTGTGAGAATGGCTGTGGACTCGATCAGGGACAAAGGTTTGAACCCCACGAGCGGCCAGTGTTCAGAAGAATCACTGACATCTAGCTTTTTAAAGACTAACTATCCAGACCCATTTAGCATTTAGCGCAAAGTATTTGAATTCTACGTGTTAGGAATAGGCATAGCAAGTTCCCTCTACTGGTAGAATTTAGCTATGGGCTTATCTGGTGGCAGGTGACACGTGGTGGCAGCGATCGTCACAACCAGCCTCTACCTCCTACCCCAGGGGTTGGCAAAGAAGTCTGGCATTGGGCCAAATTTTTCCAAGCCGTTATATGGCGGGCCAGAACAAATTCTAACCGTATGAAATCATGTGCACGTATAGCACAGTCGTTGTTGTGCTGGACTCCCGATGGATAGATAGTGAGGTCGATTCCATCTTATTGCAGATATCCCCCCCCCCCCCTTTTTAAACAAACTGAATAAACTAAACACTTTTGCACATGCCAACATAAAGCTTGTGCTATAGTGTGTGTGCGCATTCCGGTGTTTGATCCACATTCATAAATCTATGGACGCTTCTTTTCATTTCCCTGAGAAATCACACTTTTACTGACGGCTTTTTCAGGTTTGTCAGGGCAACATTTATTTTGCATAGGTTTGTTCTCCAAAGCCATGCCTATGGAATTTGCATACGTTACATTAGCAGGAGGTTTATTTTCAATGTTTTGACTATTTTATACAGATACAACAAACTAATCATTACACCCTGAACATCAGCTGTCTTCTTCTTCTTCATCTGCACAACAGTTCTCAGAAATGAACCGAAGTTGTGAAGTAAACAGATTCTGTTACGGGGTTTCATTACATCGTGTCCCTCCTCCTCCTGAGGCGGGAGGTGGATCAGCAGCAGGTCTTCCCCAGGCAGCGTGGTCTGATACAGCAGCAGAACTATCCGGCACAGTTTATAGACTCAGCTTCCTGTCTGGAGGAGCCTTCAGGGCCACTCCTGGGGGGGCCACAGCATGGATGTTCAGGTTGTAGAGTAGAGCCATACTATTCAGCCTGTTTCCATGGCGAGGATCCACCCAGTCTCACCTGGTCTCACTCGATCCTGATCAATGGTCTACTTTATAAGCTCCACCCGTTCCCTTGTTCCGGCTGGCAGCAACACAAACCACATGAGGGCCCTCGGTGGTTCAGATTAACATCTATGGTTGTGAGTTTGTTGCTCTTTTCATATTTGCTGTATCTTAACACTTATTCGTAAACTTGATGTCAGTGAATGCTTCACTAGTATTTATCCAAGTGGTCCCTGACGGGCAGGAGATCGGTTGTTTGCGGGCCGCCATCTTGGTCTGTTCGGTGAGGTCTTAGGGCCTTTCTCAGTCTGTGTTCTTGTCTGTCCTTTTGTTCTTGTGAAACGTCATCTTTTGTGGCCTCAAGTTCTGTCCCAATACATAAGTTTGCATTGGAAAGGCCCTGTATGAGGTACCACATGCAAGCCAGCAGAGACGGACAGCCACCTCGATTTCATGGCTCCATCCATGTGGCTTTAGCCGAGGCAACATCTGGACCAGCACGTCGATGGTTTCTCTGGAGAGCCTGGTTTTAGGTCGGCCTCAGAGAAGATTGGCACGTAGTTATTTATTTGTACATACCTCTGAGAAGGCATTTGATCCTACAAATATAATATAATTACTTGTCTAAAAGTATTTCTTTATTACTGTCATTTTGGTATTGGAGCAAGGAGTGGCAAGCAACGGTAGTTCTTTAGTGGCTGCTCCATCCTTCTACTGTGGT
>NC_060172.1:3655506-3655750 GCF_021292245.1 Micropterus dolomieu | reverse complement strand
GGACGCCGTGGGGGAAGTCCGAGGTGGAGAGGGCCGGTGAACGGAGCACGAGGGTGAGTGTACCTGGGAGGGAAACAGACAGAGAGACAGGGTTAGAGAGAACAGACACAAACCACGGGGTAAATGTGAGAGTAAAACAAGAAACACGAGAGCCTGAACGTGGAGGTGGCACCGGGTATGGAGCAACGACGATCAAGCAAGGATGGTGTGGAGAACCGGGGTTGAAATACAGGCAGTCATGAGG
>NC_060172.1:3654779-3655486 GCF_021292245.1 Micropterus dolomieu | reverse complement strand
CTGGAGAGCCTGGTTTTAGGTCGGCCTCAGAGAAGATTGGCACGTAGTTATTTATTTGTACATACCTCTGAGAAGGCATTTGATCCTACAAATATAATTACTTATCTAAAAGTATTTCTTTATTACTGTCATTTTGGTATTGGAGCAAGGAGTGGCAAGCAACGGTAGTTCTTTAGTGGCTGCTCCATCCTTCTACTGTGGTTATATGTATATGTTATATTTCTGACACAAGCCTGTGGGAGTGCAGAGTGTCCTGTAATTTAAGTTACTCAAAGAAATCATCAAACTTATTTTATTGTATTTACCTAATGTCAATGTATAAACGAGTCATTTTGCCTGGATTTTGTGAGAAGGTGATGGTACTGTGGGGCACAATCAACATGACTGATACAGTGTCGCTGTTACACTCTTGTTTTGTACCTTAACATTTCTATCTACTTGATCACATTCTTTATTTTCCACTATTATTGAAGTTAGGTGCTGATTTAAGTTAACTTTATAAGATAGTGTCGTACATAGTGTAGCAGACCTAAATTTATTAGTTATGCATTTTAATAAATTTCTAAGAATTGATACCCAATTATGAAGTTTTAATTCATAAAATCAAAATTTCCTCGTTAAGGGCACCACCGTAGTTGTTATAATCCTAGAGTCTCCGGACCTCTAGGTAGTTTTGAATAATTATACAATTATTACTAGTGATCAGT
>NC_060172.1:3636098-3654759 GCF_021292245.1 Micropterus dolomieu | reverse complement strand
GTAGTTATTTATTTGTACATACCTCTGAGAAGGCATTTGATCCTACAAATATAATATAATTACTTGTCTAAAAGTATTTCTTTATTACTGTCATTTTGGTATTGGAGCAAGGAGTGGCAAGCAACGGTAGTTCTTTAGTGGCTGCTCCATCCTTCTACTGTGGTTATATGTATATGTTATATTTCTGACACAAGCCTGTGGGAGTGCAGAGTACTATACTGTGGGGCACAATCAACATGACTGATACAGTGTCGCTGTTACACTCTTGTTTTGTACCTTAACATTTCTATCTACTTGATCACATTCTTTATTTTCCACTATTATTGAAGTTAGGTGCTGATTTAAGTTAACTTTATAAGATAGTGTCGTACATAGTGTAGCAGACCTAAATTTATTAGTTATGCATTTTAATAAATTTCTAAGAATTGATACCCAATTATGAAGTTTTAATTCATAAAATCAAAATTTCCTCGTTAAGGGCACCACCGTAGTTGTTATAATCCTAGAGTCTCCGGACCTCTAGGTAGTTTTGAATAATTATACAATTATTACTAGTGATCAGTTAGTTAATAATCGCTCAATTATCTTAAATCAGTCAGTCAGTCTCATATCTAAAGGGTCAATTCTCTTGGCAGGAACTAGAAATAGGCAACACACACAGCTCTTGATTATATTACAGTGAATTTATTCTCTAACTAAGGTGATAAAAAGATGGTTGGATACAGGGAACATAAACATTTGCTGAATAATGAGCCTGGAGGTTCGGTTGTGGGAAGCATTTGACTCATACGGCATAGAAGAGCTAATGAAAGTAAACTAATGCTATAATTTAGGAGTTAAATGGACATCTGATCACAGGACGTGTGTTAAGTCTTGTCGACAGCCTGCTTTTGGCCTGTTGCACGGGTCCTACGCTAGCTGCCCGGTCCTGGCTTTTTGCTAGGGATTCTCCGGGGTTCTCCGTGTCTGATTGAAAACGCCTCCTCCGTCTGGCAATTCGGCTCTTTTCAGGTTTCCTTCGTTGTAGCTGGCGAGACCACGTGTCTTGGTCTGACCTCGGTGAAGTTGGCTTCGACGAAAAAGGCTTAAAATGGAACTCGGTCGTTCCTGAATTAGTCCAGTGTAACTTAATGGACTCATAACTTTAACAAACAAAAGAAATAAAGAAAATAAAACAAACTGGAGGCAGATCGATGTCGCGGCACTTCAGGTGTGTAGCTTCAAGCGAACAAAAAGGCCTGTTTGTTTCGCTGGCCGAGTCTGGGCGTTGCCTGGCGAGGCACGCCACACGTGCCGAAGCGTCCAGCAGGGTGGCAGAGCCAACAGCGAAGCGAAGAGAGCGAGCAGGTCGCGTGTCGCTCTTTTGTTGCCTGGGGCGTGGTTCCCCAGGGGGCGTCTCAGGTTTCCCAAGGGACTGCCTTTCTAAACTTAATGTCTAAAGAAAAGAAATCTATTTGCACGTATTATAATCAAATATTTTCCACAATCGAACCTCAGTGGTCGAACGGTTGTACTGTTCTAAGCATTTGATAACAGGAAACAATTGTCACATTATTGGTCAGGATATTTATACATTTAACGGCATTTCCGACGAGGGCATGTAATACTTATTTCGTCCACTTGGGGGAGCTCAGGTTACATGAGGAAAGCTTGGATTACATCAAAGATCGTCTCTCCTTAGGAACCGGGGAATATTGTTGATTCATCCTTAAATTCAAGCTGGCGATTAAGAGTATAGTAAAACATTTCTTTGTCATCATTTCTAAAGAAATTTTGTAAGAAAGTATTATGAACAAGCATTGATTACATTAGATGAAGGAGTGTCTTGCTGAAAATAAACACTGCACAAGTAACTTCTTTTCAGCACTAATGTCAAAAACAGATAGCAACAACAGTTAACATAACTACTCAAATAGAGGCAAACGTAATCAGGTAACTAAAGATTTAATTAACTTAATTAAATGCTTTGAGTCTTTGGAGACTGCAGTCCTTTTTCATCCAAAGTTCAGTGTCTTGACCATGTCACACTTAGGTGAGACAAGGAGTATCCCTTTTTGATGTGGTAATAAACAAAGAATAAGGTCAGTTGCCACGGAAACGTGTGTGGGGGGCCAGTTTTGATAGGCTGTTCAGGGAGATGCCAATGGCTGGTGCGTGTCTCTTTGTCAGTTTAACAGTCAGGCCCCGCGTTATCAGCTTCGGAATCAAAAAGGTGCCAGTTTTATGGTCGGGATAGCACTTAGAGAAAGCAACTTTGACCCCTCCCCTTCTTCTGTGGGGAGGAGAAAGGAATTTAGGGTACCTCCAAATTTATTCCATGTAAAATGCACAAATCCACACCGTTGTTCACTACAACTCACTACTTTACACTGTTATACAAGCTGCACGCTCAATACTTTACACTGTTATACAAGCTGCACGCTCAATACTTTACACTGTTATACAAGCTGTACGCTCACTACTTTACGCTGCACGCTCACTACTTTACGCTGTTAAACAAGCTGTACTCTCACTACTTTACACTGTTATACATGCTGCACACTCACTACTTTACACTGTTAACAAGCTGCACGCTCACTACTTTACACTGTTATACAAGCTGCACGCTCACTACTTTACACTGTTATACAAGCTGTACGCTCACTACTTTACACTGTTATACAAGCTGTACGCTCACTACTTTACACTGTTATACATGCTGCACACTCACTACTTTACACTGTTATACAAGCTGTACACTCACTACTTTACACTGTTATACAAGCTGCACGCTCACTACTTTACACTGTTATACAAGCTGCACGCTCACTACTTTACGCTGTTATACAAGCTGCACAAGCTGCATGCTCACTACTTTACACTGTTAAACAAGCTGTACTCTCACTACTTTACACTGTTAAACAAGCTGTACTCTCACTACCTTACACTGTTATACAAGCTGCTCGCTCACTACTTTACGCTGTTATACAAGCTGCACGCTCACTACTTTACACTGTTATACAAGCTGCACAAGCTGCACGCTGCCTACTTTACGCTGTTAAACAAGCTACACGCTCACTACTTTACGCTGTTATACAAGCTGTATGCTCACTACTTTACACTGTTGTAGAAGCTGCACTACCTTACACTGTTATACAAGCTGTACTCTAACTACTTTACACTGTTATACAAGCTGTACTCTCACTACTTTACACTGTTATACAAGCTGCACGCTCACTACTTTACACTGTTATACAAGCTGTACTCTCACTACTTTACACTGTTATACAAGCTGCACACTCACTACTTTACACTGTTATACAAGCTGTACTCTCACTACTTTACACTGTTGTAGAAGCTGCACTACCTTACACTGTTATACAAGCTGCACGCTCACTACTTTACACTGTTCTACAAGCTGTACACTCACTACTTTACACTGTTATACAAGCTGCACGCTCACTACTTTACACTGTTATACAAGCTGTACGCTCGCTATTTTACGCTGCACACTCACTGCTTTACACTGTTATACAAGCTGTACACTCACTACTTTACACTGTTATACAAGCTGTACTCTCACTACTTAACACTGTTATACAATCTGTACGCTCATTACTTTACACTGTTATACAAGCTGCACGCTCACTACTTTACACTGTTATACAAGCTGCACAAGCTGCACGCTCACTACTTTACGCTGTTAAACAAGCTACACGCTCACTACTTTACGCTGTTATACAAGCTGTATGCTCACTACTTTACACTGTTACACAAGCTGGACGCTCACTGCTTTACACTGTTATACAAGCTGCACTCTCACTACTTTACACTGTTATACAAGCTGCACACTCACTACTTTACACTGTTGTAGAAGCTGCACTACCTTACACTGTTATACAAGCTGTACTCTCACTACTTTACACTGTTATACAAGCTGTACTCTCACTACTTTACACTGTTATACAAGCTGCACGCTCACTACTTTACACTGTTATACAAGCTGTACTCTCACTACTTTACACTGTTATACAAGCTGCACGCTCACTAGTTTACATTGGAGCAAAGTGACATTTCTTCAGTGTTGAAACATGAAAAGATAGAATCAGATGTTTACACACATGTGGGGGGTGGACTCACTTTGGTGAGATACTGTAACATTGAAGGTAGACCCACCTGAAGTATGTGTCTGTCGAAGGCGTGCAGTTGGTTCGTCCTGGCGATCAGAACCCCCCCCTGGGTGACTTGGTACAGTCCAGATGGAGGATGGAGGGAGTAGGCGATATTTGGATTCAGGCCCTGTGATTGGACAGCAGTAATGACTCACCAGGTGTCTTACAGGTTATAATACAGGTAGACCAGCAGGTGCTCTTACATCAGAGAAGTCGCGGTCTGACACCTGGACCTGTAACACCTGGTTCCCATAGGTGGAGACGATGGAGGCGGGACTTGAGCTCTGGATGATGAAGCCTTTAAAGGTGGTTCTGTTGAAAACCGGAGGGAACATGTTCTCACTGAGAACTCTGATAAGAACCAACGCCACGCTGTACTTCAGCCGGTCGTCCACCTGACACACCTGCATGGGGGAGCGAGAGGGGGTAGGGCCAGGTTAGATCACACTCTAGCTTCTGTAGACGTGGTTATATAGAACATAGGAAGTAGTGCTGTTACCATGACAGTGAGTGTGAAGTTCGTCCTCAGCGGTCGGCCGTCCATCCCTCTGGTTAACCTGATCTGACCTGTCCTGTTGTTGATCACAAACCTGCCCTGATCACCACCTGCTGACACATAGACACACCTGTGGACACCTGGACACACCTGTGGACACAGACTAAATGTCTTTCAACATCAGTTATTTACACCTTTAGAACCTTGACTGTAGCCCTGATGGTCTAACAGGGCCAGGCGTTTGAGCTTCAGGGCCAGGCATTTTAGATTCAGGACCAGGTGTTTGAGATTCAGGGCCAGGTGTTTCAGACTCAGTTTGAACAGGAGTCAGTTTGTGGATTTGTTGTGAAGGTGCTATGGAGCTGAGGTCCTGGCCTCATCTGAGGGTTCCTGTTAGTGGAATCAGACTGAACCCACCTGATACTCTCTGATAATCTCTGTAACTACAGCAGACACACTGATGATGACGCTGACCTGACAGGATGGTGTAGATCAGAGGAGCGTTGATTCCTCGGTCTCCATCCTGGGCTCTGATTGGACCAGGAGAAAACTCCAAAACAGAGTCCTGAAACAGAAAACACACAGACCGGATCTGCTGACAGAAAACGGACCGATGGCATCAAACACTGAATCATGGATATCAAACAGGAGCAAAGATCCAACCCTGAGATCCTCCAGAACATCTTAATACCTTCTGGATCTGAATCCACAGGATCAACCCTGAGATTTCCTCCAGCACCGCCGTCTGGTACAAATGACCCAGTTTTACCTGAACCTGTAATATGAAGCCGGTTCATCTCACCCAGGACTTCTGCTCGTTATCTGGCTTCACTAACAACTGCCACCTTCTCACGCCCTACGCCGTCACACATGGACGCTTCGTCAAGATCCCTTAGCATCAATTCTCTTAGTAACCTTTACTGTGGTTTCTAGACGCGCAGGGCTCCGTGGTCAAGTTAGCAAGAATAAATATGCAACGTCCGGTTAGACCTTGACTATTGGTTTCACCCGGGAAACAAACACCAGTCTGAAAGGGTTAATTTGATTCTTTCAGCTGCAGACGCCACATGAAACAGACTCATAGCAAATAAAACCTGAATCTAAAACCAGAACTCAGAGCGGATGGGCAGGCTCCCTGTTGGATCTTAAACCAGGACCAGGCTTCCTGTCGGATCCTAAACTGGTACCAGGCTTCCTGTCGGATCTTTACCAGAACCAGGCTTCGTGCCAGCTTCAGTCTCTATCTGGAACAGAACTACTCCGGAGCAGGTTAGAAGTGAGACACTATGGTGGTGCTGAAAACCTGCTGACCTCACTTCCTGCTTCACAGTACAGGCCTGAGGTCTTCCTGTGTGGTGTTTGTGTTTACCTGCGGTTCCAGGTGTTTACCTTCTGCTTGTGTGTGATGTTGGTGGTGTAGGTGGGGCTCATGCAGACAGGAACACCTGGAGAAACAGGCATGCAGGGCAGGAAGTGAGGATACTGGTCGTCTCCGTCCACGATGTTCACCGTCAGAATGGCAGACGTGTTGAACTTCTCCACAGTGTTCGCTTCCTGTGTCATCAGACAAAACAACCGTCAGGACAAACTTCTTCCTCTGTAATATTTAGTCCGGCGCTGCTGGTTCCCTGTTTGGATCATGTTTCTGAAGAAGCTGACTAATTCTGTGTAAAGCTGACATCTGGTTGAGGATCTGGACAAAGCCCCCACGAGGAGGCGCTATAGGAAAAGTGAGTCAGCTCTATTTTATTTTTATTGAAAATGATTCCATATACAAAACACATGACTTTGAGTTTTCACAAATCACACAAAGAATGTAGTGCAAAACAAAACAAAAAAGAAGATGAAATGAAATAAGAGGGAAAAGGCGGGGGGGAGTTCATGACATTAAGGGCTTTTGTAAAGGAAAGAAACTCATTATGAAATACACAAAACTCTGGTTTCACTTTCAAAAACTCTGATTTGTAAATGTAAAATTTCCCAAGAATGACAATGTTATCAATCAGAAAGTCGTCTTTGTTGTTGTCCAGGACACAACCGTAGGTGATGAAAACCTTTGGGTAAAGCCAGTCGCGTGCATCGAGCCAGAACGCTTCAGAACACATTCATAAATCGTCAGCAGTTTCATTTTCATCACAGAAATAACAATTATTGGTTTCTTTTCCACAACGCTGTTGCACCAAATCGCAGGACGGATACACACCGTGTAGGATTTTAAAATGCATTTCTTTGGCTTTGGGAAATAATTGGTTTGTAACGAGTGAATTGAGTTTCTAAAGGATATGGGAGGGTATGAGATGTTATCAACCAAATTCCTAATTGTTTTGTTTGGGATTTTTACCTCATTAAACTGCCTCCAACTAAAAGCGGAGAGAGACGAGGGGTGACAGGAGTGTAATCCATTAACATGCCCTCTATTATTCCAAATCGGGGATTAATGCTGGGTGAAGTTAGGATAGTTGTAGGGAGAGTTTCTAGTATAACAGAACCTGCTGCTGAAAAAGGGATAATTTAATTGGAAGTCTTTGAAAAGTGAAATCACATTTAAGTAAGAATTCTATTCCTCCTAATTTCTTGAATATTTCACTTGGATATGGTACCAAAGGTTACTGTTGTCCAGAAAAGATTTCAACCAAGTGATTTTTAAGGTTCCATTCAGAAAGTCAAAATCAACGGTTTGCAGGCTGCCATCTTTAAATGTTTTGCATCTCTGCTCTCTTCACATAGTGGACTTTCCTCCTCCAGATATAGTCAAAAGTGATTTGGTTGATCTTTTTAATAGATACTTTCCATTTTAGTCAGAAATATTCAGCCCAATAAACTAATATCAACTAATAACAACCATGAGTTAAGTCTACTTCGGCATTCCTCTATTACTTTCCATAAATTCACGTTTTCACATTCACTCAAATTTTTTATGTATACCCAGGGATTTAACAGAGGACCTTATAGGGATCTGGTGTGCTTTAGTCAAATTACATGCAAGAATTGGCATTAATTCACACTTGGTCAAGTTTAGTTTTAATCCAGACATTAACAGACTGGAGCATCTTTGGGATTCATTAAGATAGCTGTATCATCTGCCAGCTGGCTGAGGATTACTGGATTTCCATTTCCATCCAATAGAGTGATGTTTTTAATGAAGAGCATTTCAGTCATTGTTACAAAGAGAAATGGGGAAATAGAACCCCACGTTTAACTGTAAATCAGGGAGAAGTAGTTCCTGGTAAAGAGATGGAGCAGTTCGTATTGTCAGACAGAGATTGTATAACATTTGGAAAATCTTAAACTGAGGAAAATAAACGGGTGTTCGTCTAAGTCCAAGGCTTTGTAAAAGTCAAGGAAAAAATAAAGCCATCATCTACAATTACTTGTCTGTAGTTCAGGAGGTTGAGCGCCAAATGGATGTTGTTATGAATGGACCTGTTCTTCATAAAACCAGACTGAGAATCACCGATGATTTTATGTAGATTTGTTTTTAATCTGTTATTTATTATTTTAGGGTCCTTATCAGGCTTGGGGATTAAAGCAATTATACCTTGTTTCATGGTAGGGGGAAATGTAAAATATTTAAATGCCTCTTTTAATATGTGAAAAATGGATCTTTTAGTAAATCCCAGAAATATCCGTAAAATTTGCTGTGAGACCATCATTACCTGGAGATTAGTAAGGACAAACTCTACTACTTCATCCAGCTTGTTTAAAGTCAAATCAGCGTCACATAACTCTGCAAATTCATCATCTATGTGGAGGATAAAATCTTTGATATGTTAAAGGAGTTAGCATCATTAGAAAAGGCAGAGGAATATAAATTAGAGCAGAAAGAAACTATTTCCTTGGCAATCAGGGCAGTATCTGTGATTACTTGGTCATGAATCAATAAGGCTTTGATTGAATTTCTCTCCTGCCTTCTCTTTTCAAAATGTGCTCCTTTCGCCTTCCTCAATCCATTTAGCCCTGGATCTGATAGAGTCAGAATCAGAAATACTTTATTGATCCCGGGGAGAAATTCTTTGCCCCTTTCATCAAGTGTATTTTGCAGAGTTATTAATGTCTGTTTATCATTATCAGTGGGTGGTGTATTAATTATACAGTATTTAATACTGTTAACTTCTATTTATTTGTCACAGATTTTCCAAAATGTGTAGAATACTCCCGAATTTAAAATTTCAGGAAGTCTCATTTCCAAATATAGGATGGCACAGATCTATCAGTTATCACATTAAATATTATGATTTTAATACCATCATGAAATGTTTGGAACTTAAGAAGACTAGAATTTACTCTTTGGGGGATAAAAACTAGCTGACAGACAGAGCGATCTTTGAGAGAAGCAACTGACACACTGAGGGAGAAACTAACCAGAAGTCCATCCTTCACTTTGCTACATTGTTTGGTTTGAACCAGGAATATTGTTGGGTATCAGGGGATTCACGGTGCCATGGATCTAATAAGTTGTGGGTACTACAGAAAGGTTTGGGTTGAAAGAGCTGTTTTGACATTAACCATGTTAAAGTCGCCCCCATAATTATATTTGCAGCAGGATAAGTGAACTTAAGGTCTTCAATAGCAACAGAAACATCTAAAATAAACTGAGTTAGGTTATTGAAGCCATAAACATTGAGAAGAACACAGAATTACTCATCAAAGCTCAGGTGACCATTATTTCTACTTCTAGAAGTCACTAATTCACCCGGTGAGTTAGAAAACACAATAGCAAAGCCTAAACAGAATTGCTCTCCCCATTGGTTTATCCAGAATCTTTCATCCTCCAGCTTTGAGTGAGTTTCTTGTAGCAAAATAAAATGAGCTTTTTCGGCCTTTACAAGAACAAATACAAGAAAACACAAATGCAAGTTATATAAGAATAACAGAAGAATACAGAAAAATAATACAACTGACAATGGAAAAAAAAAAAAAATAATAATAAAAATAAGTACGGAACATGCAAACTTTCCTGCTCGCCTCAGAGTCCTGGAGGCGTACAGGTCCTGAAGTGATGGAAGATGGCAGCCAATCACGTTCTCTGCAGAACGAATGATGGAGGAGGTGAGGATGGACTTAGTGATGGCGGTGTAGAAGTGCACCATCATTGTCTTTGGCAGGCTGAACTTCTTCAGCTGCTGCAGGAAGTACATCCTCTGCTGGGCCTTCTTGGTGAGGGGGGTGATGTTCAGCTCCCACTTGAGATCCTGGGAGATGATGGTGTCCAGGAAGCGGAAGGAGTCCACAGTGGTGACTGGGGAGTCACACAGGATGATGGGGGGAGGGTGGGGCTGGGCTCTTTCTGAAGTCCACTACTATCTCCACAGTCTTCAGGGCGCTGATGATTGATCTCCCACCTGTAGGCGGACTCATCCCCACCAGAGATGAGCCCAGTGAGGGTGGTGTCGTCTGCAAACTTCAGGAGCTTGACAGACTGGTGACTGGAGATGCAGCCATTGGCGTACAGGGAGAAGAGAAGGGGCGAAAGAACGCAGCCGAGTAGCATGTAGCTGCAGTACTGGAGGCTGCAGTTTTAGGACCACAGTATCAAAGTAAACCCTTGTTTACTTTGATACTGCCAGCTAGCTGACTGGCTAGCTAGCTAGCTATGTTACTCTTTACAGCTCCCCGAAGCCAATTACCCTTACCGCAACCATCACCAAGTGTGTGCCTAAACCTACGTTATTGATTATATGCATGTCGTCCTGGCGCTGTCGCAAAAGAACTAGGGTCCTAGAACTGCGGTCCCAGGATTGCGGAGGTCCTGAAACTGCAGCCTCCAGTACTGCAGCTTCATACTAGTGACGCAGCCTTGAGGGGAACTGGTGCTGATGGTCCTGGAATCAGAGACATGTTTTCCCATCTTCACATGCTGCTTCCTGTCCATCACGAACTCTGTGATCCACCTGCAGGTGGAGTCAGGAACGTTCAGCTGGGAGAGCTTGTCCTTGCCGGAAGTCCCCGGGTCAGCTCTTTTGGTTATGAGTTGTGTTGGGTCCTACCTGCTTTCACATCTAGTTTAGTTTCTATTTCCTGTGTGTGTATGATTATTGTCATATTTGACACAACAAACGTTTCTTAAAAACTCAGTATGGCCTGTTGTAGTTTTAGTTTAACTTGATGGCTTTTGTTTTTTATGGGACAGAGGAGCGCCTGCAGGTGAGTTCTGGTCTTGTACTCGTTATTTAACTATTACAGCGTAGTGGTCAGTACAGGTGCGTGAGTGTTACCTGGGCCCAGATGACCACCTTCAGGTGGGTTCTGGTCTCGTAGTCCAGAGGTTTGTCCAGAACTACCTTCCCACTGTTGGGCAGATCAATCCTGAAGAACCAGGCGTCAGGCTGCAGGTGACAGGTAACAGGTGACAGGTGAGTTCATGAAAACAAACAGGACCTGGACAGAAGTATGTGATGAACTTCATCTTACGGATGATTGATCGATGATGTAGCTGATCGTGTCTCCGTCTGCATCAACAGCCTTCACAGTGAAGACCACGGAGTTCACTGCTGTCAGCTGCAGGAAACACACCGTCATCACTGATACATTAGAGTACGTGTTGACGAGCTCTGTGTGCACTAAACCTGGTCACAAAACAATTTGATGTGCAAGAATAAGTGTAAAAGCAAACACAAAGAAAAGAAAGTGAGGGAGAGGAATGTCCAGAGTAGATCAAAATGGAAACTGGAACAGGTGGAGAGGTGAGACCAGAAGGGACATGCTAAATATTCAGAGTTTTGAAAGATGTTACAGATTTGTGAATGTTGTTGTTCATCATCATCTTCAAACTCTGATCCGGGGTTGGGTCCCTGGGAACAGCAGTTCCAGCAGGGGACCCCAAACCTCCCTTTCCCGAGTCACATTAACCAGCTCTGACTGCAGTACCTCAAGGCGTGCCCAGGCCATGTATCTCCTCCTAGTCCTGGGTCTTCCTGAAGCCTTCTCCCAGCTGGGCCTGCCTGGAACACCTCCCTAAGGAGGCGCCCGGGATGGGCATCCTTACAAGATGCCAAACCACCTCCACTTGCTCCTGTACACGCAAGGTATATCATAACCTGGTCTTCATGACCACAGGTGGGGGAAGGAACAAAAACTGACATGTAGATAGAGAGCTTTGCCTTCTGGCTCAGCTCTTTCTTCATCACAACGGTGCGGTAGAACAAAATCAATACCGCCCCGCTGCTCCGATTCTCCGGCCAATCTCCCGCTCCATTGTCTCCTCACTCGTGACAAGACCCTAAAGTACTTGAACTCCCTCACTTGGGGTAGTGCCTGCTCCAGGTAGGTGTTTCTGGGGGCACCCGGACCCATCTGCCCACAGACACACCTGCTCACTCCTGCGTGTCGGCTGTGAAATCAGTGTTAATGCTGCGTGTTTTACCTCACTGACTGTGAACGGTTGAATCGTCTCCTCCAGGAAGTTCGGCCTGTTATCGTTTTCGTTCACAATCTCCACCAGAATCCTGTACTGACTCTGAGGAGACAGAATTGAACTCATCAAACAAGCAGCTTTTTCTTCCTGCTGTCACAGCCCAGCAGGTCCTCAGACCCAGAGATGGATAGGTAACCTACCTGTAGGATATCATCCTCGTAACAGGTCAGCTCTGCTATCAGCACTGATCCCTGAACCTGAGAGACAAACACACAACTCTGATTAGCTGCAGGTGATCCAGGTGAGACGTCTTCAAAGGATGAGGCTCAGCTGTACCTCTCGGTCGAGGACTCTGGAGACAGAGGTGTTCAGTCTGATGGTCCGGCCCTCTAAGTAGAACCAGTGGGCGTTGTCTCCGGTCAGACACAGCCGGATGGTGTTAGCTCCTGGTTCTCCTCTGATATTGAGGTTAGAGATGAACTGACCCATCGGACTGTTCTCTCTGACTGATGCAAAGATGTCTGACCCCCCCAGACACAGACCCCCTGAGGACCAAACACAGGATAGTAGTAGTAGAGGATCAGTAGTGATCGGGTCTTGTTCTTTGGTCAGATAGTTTCAGTTCAGACAACAGTTTGACCACTGCTGAATGGAAAGAGTTTAATAGAAAACCAGGTTTTTATTGATCAGAGAGGACGGAGTGATCACTGGATTCTGCATGGATAAAGCTCAGGATTTTTGTACGATCTGACTCTTTGGATCTGTCCCAGTGAAGAGGGGCAGGAACAAGGGGAAAAATTGTAGCTGGAGCTTAGTGTCTGATTGCAAACATCATCCTGTCAGTTATCGCCCCACAGCTGGACCCCTCCAGTTAGCAGGCGGGGCTAACCGGGCACAGAGGATGCTGCCCCTCCTCCTGCAGCACCTGGACTCACCAGACACCTTTATCAGGATCCTCTTCATGGACCAGCTCTGCTTTTAACACCATACAAAGGCATCTGATGAACACCCACTCAGTGACCATCTAACCCTGCTGCCCTCAGGAGGGCTCACTCTAGGAAAAGCCTGATCCCTCAGCCACAGCAGCCTTAAACAGGCCTCCCTGATCCAGCCTTAGAGAGTACTGTTGTTTGTCGCTGTGTGCAGTTACTGTCTGATGTGCAAACCAGGTTCCCGAGGGGAACAGTGGAGCCTAACGTCTAAAAGGATTAGCGGATTAATCAGTTAGAGAAGATATGATGGACCACATTCTTCAGTGTGACACGTACTTCTGATCGGAGGAGGGTTGTTTAGCTCAAAGACTGCTTATAAGCGGGTGGACATAGAAGTGTGGTATCGGTTCTTAGCTGGAGTGACTTAACGTTTGACGTGTTGGTTTCTGCAAGGAGAGCTCAGAAAGAAGCTGGGATCTGATGGAGTTCACGGGCAGCTTTCAGTGGCAGAAACATGTGAAAGTGACATCAATGAGCTGATCTTTGTTGTTCCTCCTCAGGGACTCCTGGTTTTGTGTTCTTACCTGTAACGACATGATAAGATATCCGTAGAGCCACCTGCCAGAGCAGCAGCCCGCAGGGTCTCAGCATCTTCTTCCACCTGAAGAGCAGACAAGCTTTTAGTTTAACAGCTGACCCCACTCAGTTTCAGAACATACTGCTGAAGCAGAGAATGAGATTAGAGCCACACCAACAGGCTTCAGCCACAGCAGCGCCCCCTGAGGCCGTAACGTTCATCACACACCAAAAAACTTAAGCCATGTTTCCACCGTAGGAACTAGGAACCTTTGGAGGAACTCACTGCGTTTCCACCGCAGGGACCAGGGTCTAAAAGAAGTCCCTGTCCGGGGGTAGCACTTTCCAAAAGTACCAGAACTTTGAGGGTGGGGCTTGCAGTGCAGAATATTCTCGATTGGTCTGATCAGTCGAGCATTTCGGCCATTTTGAATCTGCTTTGCTACTACTGCTCGCCTCTTTTCCACCGTTGACTCAATGACCACATTTGCAAACCAATAAGTCACGATCCACAGCAGCAGTGCTGCAGCATAAATAATGATGCCTGTCTGTGGCATTGCACGGCGTACGGTGCATATGTCAGCGGACTACCTCGCTTAATCTTTGCAGGTCTTCAGACCCCGGTGGAAACGCACACAACAGTTTCTTGAAAGGTTTTTCCTGGGACTAAAAGTTTTGGGTATTTTTGGTGGAAACGCAGCTTCAGAGATCCAACTTTATTATTGTTTTTACCACTGTGGCGTAAAGCTGAGAGGTGTGGCCTGATGCCCGGGGTCATGTTACAGTAACAGCCGTCTATCAGTTATCACAGCTGCGCTAAAGGTAGCTTGCTAACATGCTAACTTGCTAAATATTCCAAAGTGAAAGGAGACTTGCTGGAGCTTTCTGTTGGCTCTCCTTAACATCAGTTCTGTTCAGACCAGCTTTACTCATATAGCACCAAATCACAACAACCGTTATCTCATAGCGCTGAAGAGCAGGTCTAGACTGCACAATGTTGGACCTGTAAACCTGCATGAGGACGTGTGGCACCAAACTCCTGGTTTAGGGTTCAGCCTGGTTCAGGTCCTGTCCTGGACTGTTGTCATGGTGAGTGCACATGGTGAGGTCACGGTGCACATACACAGATGATCTCAGACCAGGGGCCTACACTACGAAACCAACACACCAGGGTATCTGCCTGTTCTCTGCTTCATTAACAACCCATCGGGCTCAGCGGTCACATGAAGCTCGGTAAGTCTACCCAGGGTTTCCCAATCCAGCCGTAAGTGCGTTCACGTAAACCAGCAAAAGAAAACTAAATCTAAAACCAGAACCATAGGTGTCATTTACACTGGGGACGGTGGGGACATGTCCCCGTCACTGTTTGAAATGGCTGATTTTGTCCCCATCACTTTTAAAGCATCATTTCTTAAAAAACATTCTGAAATATAGCTTGTGGTTAAATAACAAATGAAAATGCCTTTAGAAAGGTTTGCATATTAAGAAAACATGAAATGCAATTAAATTATAGAAGAAACAAATGTGCATCATCCAAAAAAAAGCAATTTAAGCTGAAACAAACAAGCTACTGATTATAAAATGACCCAAAAACGTGCAGCAGCAGTCAGTAACTTTAACAACTTCTGGACACAGTTTCTTTTTGGCAAGGTTTTCCGTTCTCTCCCTGTGAACATGACAACAGAGGAGGGAAGACAAAACCAGGCCTACATGTGTTGCCTCAGCGGGGAGGATGTTACAGGAGAAACAGATCTGAAAGCAGCACAGAATATTATATTTATTTATTTTGAAATGTCAGGTGCATACTGAATTTTCTTTCCTTTTCCATAAATAAAAACATTTCCACCATGAATTGATGCAGAAACGTTCACCAGAATGCAGGAAATTAAGTGTTTAAAGATCAAACTTTCCTGGGGAGGGCCACCCAGAGCCCTGCTCGTATATCTCAGCATTGAGGAAACCTTTAACACTCTGTTTAAGGATCTTTTGTCTTGTTCTCGTGAACCTAATATCGCGTATCGTGATGTTTCGCGAGCTCAGGTTTCTCCAACACTTTTCAACACAGTGTGACGCCCTTGACCAGAGCCCAGAGCGGTGAGCGGGCTTCCTGTCAGATCTTACAGTACATCCAGGCTTCAGAGCTTCAGTCTGTGACAGTCTGCTGGCTAAATATCAGAATATAAAACAACACCTAATACTGTCAGAGTCTGGGACGTCTCATCATCGAAACCACTCAGACTGGATGACCTGGGCCGAAGCCAAGACCCCTTAGGTCGAGTCTGAGTGGTTTGGAGACCAAGTGATGGTGCAGAGGATAAGACGCATGCCTTCGGTGTGAGAGAGCCAGGTTCAATCCTCCACCAGTGTGTCCGTGTGCTGACACTTAAGCCCTCGTTGCTGCAGAGGCGTGCGACCTCTGACATGTACAGCAGCTGTAAGTCGCTTTGGAAAAAGTCAGCTAAATGTTTCATGAGTCCACATGATCCAACTTCAGTCACACAACTTGGGATGTATTCAAGAAACCAACAAGACTCTCAAGACCAAGACCAGTGAGACTGGATCAAAATCATAACACAGCCTGGTGATACCGAGCCCGGACTTGAGTAGGCAGTCCAGTCTGTGGTGCTGAAACATGTTTGTGACAGGACAGCCGTGCAGTCTGATCCCAGCTGTGTCTCTTTTCTTACTGGTTTGTTTCCTGGACACGAGTGTCCACAGTGTCCCTGCTGTTTGGTCCTCTGACGGTTTAACCTCATTAAGCCCATTGTCTGCTGATGACTCATTAAGGCTCTGAGCTGTTTCACTACACGCCAACTGACCACGGCCGGTTTCTACCTGATTAATATTCAGACAGCGTGACTCTCTGATCCACTTCTCATTCTCAGTCTTTGCCTTTAGCGTTTGTCCTCGTGTGTTTTTATCTTGGAAGCGCTTGTTGACTGTGTAATGTTCATGTAGTGAAACAGACAGGTGTTTGTTGGAGGGCTGAACCTCCTTCTCTCAGGTCCAGTTTCACAGGAACAGAAGATCGGACAGAACGTCAGCAGACGGCTCTTTGGGACTCAGATAAATTAAATGCATGCAGTCATTCTTCGCAGTTGTAGTTTGCTGTGCTTCATGAGTAACACGTAAAGGTCAGAGAACTGACCTCAGAGCAGATTACAGGAACAACAGATAAATAATGAGCCGGGACATGTTCTTCAGGATGTGACCAAACTGAAAATGAGTCCAGGAGAACTAAATGTCAGATGATCACAAGGTGAAACAACTTTCACCCCCGAAAGACGACTGGATGTCACTTAAAAAAGTGATTCCACGCATATCAGAGATAATACAGTTCAAAGCTGAGAGATTAAGAGCGACGCTTAGCTTAGCTTCAGTTTAGTCTGCTGTTAAAAACCCCTCTCGTGGGTCCACTGCAGGTGTAGGTGTGACCCCGGGGTCACATCGAACCCCGACATGTTTGTGGTCATGAAACATCTGAGATGATGAAAGATTCACCTGTTGGAATGTCAGAGTCTGTCTACATGGGGAGACGTGTAACTTACTACGACAGCGAACGCAGCTCGAGAGGTTTGTGTGTGAGGTTCTGCACCTGGTCAGGTGTAAGCCTGCTAACCAGCGGAGGAAGTACCGATGGTACACCGAGGCCCAGCTGAAGCCACGTGGATCCATCAGACGCCGTCATTCACTCGTTCATCCCGTGTTGGCCCGTTGACGTTCTGTGTGTTGGCGTGTTGCTGTCGGCTGGCTGAAGCGGTTGCGGGTTCTTGGATGGTCTGATGGTCTTACAGCAGGTTGGGTAGAGGGCAGGCAGTCTGCGGTGCTGATCCGAGTCGCAGTGTGTCTTTGGTCTGTACGCTTTTTGAGGCGAGAGGCGCAAGAAAAATATTTGCAGCAGGCCAATGACAGTTGTGTCACTACACGCTGATTGTTGTTTTTCTACCTGTTCCTGATTGGTTGGGGGGCGGGACAACCGTGTAAATCCAGACTTCTCAGAGCAGGACTGAGGTTCAGAACACTGGCAGTTTCTGCTGCTGTTACTGAGTGAAGCCAGTGTTTTCTGACCGAGATGGTGGCTAACACTAAGCTAATGACCGTGCTGTCACCAAGCTATCGCTCGCAGACTCTGGACGTCATTAGTGCGGGTGCTAACCTTCAGCTAGCACTCTGGGCTGAGCACCCAGCTGTGGCGAGCCTCACATTCACCTGGTTTCGTGTCACATCCAGCGGCTGACGTCTTGTTGGTGGCCCGACGCTCAGCTGCCTTCCTGCATTGGGTCATTTGAGTGAGTTTGTGTTTGATGTGAGCGTTGGTTTGGACAGACGCCCATGCAACACACCTCAGAATCATAGTAGCATTACTCCATCTTAACATTATATATCAGTCAGTTAAGGGTTGTTCAGGGTTAAGTTTAAGGTTTGAGATCACCGTCCCCTGTTCCCCGTCACCGTCCCTCCGTTCCCCGTCCCTGTCCGTCCGTTCCCTGTCCCTCCGTTCCCCGTCCCTGTCCGTCTGTCCCTGTCCCCCCAGCCCCCTGTCACCGTCCCACCGTCCCTGTCCATCCGTTCCCCGTCCCTGTCCGTCCGTTCCCTGTCCCTCCGTTCACCGTCCCCATGTCCCTGTCCCTCCATTCACCGTCACCGTCCCTGTCCCTGTCCCTACGTCCCCCCGTCCCTGTCCCTCCGTCCCCCCGTCACGTCCCCCCGTTCCCTGTCCCTCTGTACCCCCGTCACCGTCCCCCCGTCCCTGTCCCTCCGTTCCCTGTCCCTCCGTTCACCGTCCCCCTGTCCCTGTCCCTCCGTTCACCGTCACCGTCCCTGTCCCTGTCCCTCCGTCCCCCGTCCCTCTGTTCCCTGTCCCTCCTTTCACCGTCCCCCCGTTCCTGTCCCTCTGTACCCCCATCACCGTCCCCCCATCCCTGTCCCTCCGTTCACCGTCCCTCCGTTCACCGTCCCCTGTCCCTGTCCCTCCATTCACCATCACCATCCCTGTCCCTGTCCCTCCGTCCCCCCGTCCCTGTCCCTCCGTTCCCTGTCCCTCCGTTCCCTGTCCTTCCGTTCACCGTCCCCCTGTCCCTCCGTTCACTGTCACGGTCACCGTCCCTGTCCCTCCGTTCCCTGTCCCTCCTTTCACCGTCCCCCCTTCCTG
>NC_060172.1:3633828-3635998 GCF_021292245.1 Micropterus dolomieu | reverse complement strand
CCCCCCGTTCCTGTCCCTCTGTACCCCCGTCACCATCCCCCCGTCCCTGTCCCTCCGTTCCCTGTCCCTCCGTTCACCGTCACCGTCCCTGTTCCTCCGTCCCCCGTCCCTGTCTCTCCGTCCCCCCGTCCCTGTCCCTCCTTTCACCGTCTCCCCGTTCCTGTCCCTCTGTACCCCCGTCACCGTCCCCCGTCCCTGTCCCTCCGTTCCCCGTCACCGTCACTGTCTCTGTCCCTCCGTCCCCCCGTCCCCATCCCTGTTCCCACTGTTGATTTCCAAAACCGTGGGTCTCTCTGAACCCATGAATGATTGAAAGCCAGTTTATTATTCTGACACTGCGGCCTGATGTTAGTTGAAACACAGAACAGTGTGCAGCCCACTCACCTCTCTCTCTCTTCTGTTGGTCTACAGGCAGTCGGTGTCTCTTGCCCCCGGTCTGTTCAGGCCTCCTGCTCTCAGCTTCATGCTTTCAGACTTTATTGTTCAGCTCCGTCTCAGAGAGAACAGAGGCCGGCCTGTCATCAGGTCGCCGTGTGCGAGAGCATTAGAGGGCTTACAGAGCATTAATGAGCAGGATAAGTAGGTCAGCACGCTGCAGGACCAACCGGAACCTTTCAGAGACGTGCTAACGCTCCGCTGTAAACTTACGTCACAATATTACTATCAGATCGGACTATTCTGTTCTGCTGTTAGTCCATGTCCAGAACCCGTGGCTTCATGGTTCTGCTCGGTGATGCAGATCTGTGTGGGCTGACTGTGGGTCCATGTGTTGGCGGGGGGGGGCAGCAGAGGTGTGGAGGAGGGTTAGGGTTAGACCCTGTTTCTGCGTCAGTTATCACCAGAAGTCAGTTCATGTTCCAGCTAAAATGTCTGAGTGTTAAACGACATGAATCAGATGCTGGTTCACTGGAGTCGACTTTTTCCTGAGACTAAATGAATTTGTTGGAGATCAGTTTTCTGTGCCCCGAGGCGAATTTAACAAGTTAAAGTGCTTTATTATATTATTTAATAGAAATATTTCAATATTTATTAATTCTCTACAATAGCTAATGTATTGATTGATCGTCAGCATATGGCTGGTGATAAATGAACACATTAGCTCTGGACAGAGGCGTGATCCACTGCCTGAAGGAGGAACTGTAATATCATTTATTAAATTAAAAGTTTAATGTTTCATTTATTGATGATGTTAAGGTGTTCATTATGATTTCATGTAAAAAAACTCACTACTGCTGTGCTCCCTGCCTCTGGTTTTCTCATCCCTTGTCCCGGTGATGTCTGTTTTGTCTGTAATTCTATATTTCCTCTTTACTTTGGTAAATTCTTCCTTTCGTGCTTCCGTGGCTTTACTTCCTGTCTTATTTTGTAGGACTTGGTTTCATGTGCCCTCGTCGAGCTCTGTTCCTGTCTGTCCTGATGGCTTCAGTGACGCTACCCCCTCTGTGGCTGTCTTTGGGTTTGCTTGCTCCCTTTTTTCTTGTTGGCTCGTCATCATCGTCTTCTTCTTGTTCTGCATGTTTTCAGATTGGTCAGTAAAATTCGGACTATTTTCAATAAATCCCTGAGCAAGAAAGCTCTGCAGAGCAAAGTGCTGTCTCGTCAACACCAAGCGGCTGCCTGCTATGATTACCGTCACAGCACATTATAGTGTCATTCACAGATGCTGGGACATGTCCCTGTCGCTTTTTGAAAGCATTTGTTAAAAATGTTCTGAAAAACAGCACCAACAAACGTGAACTAACTCTGAGGAAGAGAGTCCAGCTTCAGTGTTTGATCTTTGCTCTGTGCTGCAGGAGCATCTTTCAGCTGACAGTCACAATCTGAAGTTAAATTATTATTAAATTCATTTAATTATTAAATTATTTTCAGTCAGACAAATGCAATGCAAATACATATATATATATACAAAGTGTATGTATATAGATATACATACATATACATGTATATGTATTTATACATATACATATACATTCAATTCAATTCAATTCAATTTTATTTATATAGCGCCAAATCACAACAACAGTTATCTCACAGCGCTTTTCATAAAAGAGCAGGTCTAGACCGTACTCTGTGATGATATTTACAGAAGCCCAACAGTTCCCACCAAGAGCAAGCACTAGGCGACAGAGGCAAGGAAAAACTTCCTTTAAGAGGCAGAAACCTCGAGCAG
>NC_060172.1:3632775-3633728 GCF_021292245.1 Micropterus dolomieu | reverse complement strand
CTTCGGACAGTCACCCAGCCCCCCCTCCTTCCTGGCTGCACAGGGGATGCCGGGGGACGGCTACCAGAGGCTAACTCAGGCCGTTCCGCACCGACTACCGGGGACTGGCTAGCTACAGTAGCTAAAGACTGATCTACCAAGGTGCGGACCCGGACTTCTAAATCACTGAGCCTCGCCTCCATGTCTATAAATAAACTACACTTATTACACGTACAATTACCGCTAAAGGAGGCAGAGGAGTAACTGAACATCTGACACACCGAGCAGGAGAAAGTAGGAGAGAGAGAGGAAGAAGGAGAAGCCATCGCTAGCTGCTAAGCTAAAGTCGCTAACGGCTAAGCTAAAGTATTGTAGCGTCAGCTACCAAAACTTTAGAACAACTATGAGATTGAACAGCAGTCACTAAAAGATGGAAAGAACTGTGAGTGCTTAGGCAAAATTACTGTAAAGAATAAGTGTTTAGCGAACAGTTGGCCGCTGTAATCAAACAAATGTAACTGTTATTTAGCGAGAGCAGCACAACACGGTACCAACACACAAGCACCGGAAACGGAAATGAGTCGACACGCTTACCGCAATACGTCAGCAGTCCAACCATGCATACATATACATATATATGTACATATACATACATACATACATGTACATATATATGTACATATACATACATACATATACATACATATATATGTATACATATATACATATATATGTATATATATATACATGTGTATTTATATCTATATATATGTACATATGTGTTGTTTGAACTTTTCTCTGCTAAATACAATAAACACAAACGTGTCTGAAAGCTGCTTCTTCTTCTTCATGGGTTCATTACGTTCTTCTTCTGCTGCTCATAAAGAGGTCAGTCAGTGCGGTGGAACATCATCGGAGAGGAATACCTGCTGAACACACTCAGGTGTGAATCCTCTGATGACCATCAGATCACC
>NC_060172.1:3623184-3632755 GCF_021292245.1 Micropterus dolomieu | reverse complement strand
CCCCCCCCCCCCCCCCCCCCCCCCTTCCTGTTATTTAAAGGATGATTGGTCCACATGACCTGTTGTGTGTCAGCTGACCTTTTCTCAGGATTCAGTCTGAATCTCCTGATGATGATGATGATGATGATGCTTCCTCCTGCAGGATGACTGATATGAAACTGCTGGAACAAATAAATGAGTCATTTATATAAATAGATTTTATTTAAAGGGACAGCTTGTAGTTATTCACCAGCTGCACTCAGAAGGGCAAGTATCTGCCAGCTGCTGAGGTTAATAATTGTTGTTACCTTCTCCTCCTGATTCTCCTCCACACACAGAGTTAAACCTCCTGCAGACGTCTGACGGTTGTCCTTCGCCTGCAGAGGAGTGTCACACAGACCAGACCACATGCAGTTTTAGACAGATTTAAGAGGCTGAGATAGAAAATAAAGTGACTGATTTGAACTTTAACTACACTGTAACTCATCATCGTCATCAGGCGTCTCCCAGTTCCTCCTTCTTCACTCAGGTTTCAGACTCAGGGACTTGTGAGTCATAGCTGTGAACTGAGGCATGTGCTGTTGGAAGGGAAGCAGATGTGGCTACAGACAGTTTAAATAAAGTTAATTTGAGGAACGGGGAAATATAATGAAGGTGTCTATCCTTTTCTTTTACCCAAGATGCAACAGAGCTCAGATCCCTGTTACCTTCTCCACTTGTTTCAGCGGTGAAACCATCAGAGTAACAGACGAGCTCCCCACTGAGAGGTGACACTTCTCAGATCAGCTGAGGTACAGACGAGTGAGAGGAGCAGATGGCTGATCACTTAAGTTTGGCCACAGAGCCGTGAAGCTTCTTCAGCGTCAGCAGGATTTTAACGCCTCACGTCTTCAGCTGCTGACTGACTGAAGTGATAATGATGTTCCTGCTGCAGGCGAGACGCTCCAGGTGTTTGAAAGCTCCGACCGCAAAGAGAGTGAGAAGGCGTGAGGATTAAAAATAGGTTCAAGAGAAGTTTAGGAAGGAACATCTGTGATCGGATGCATGTGGGGACAGACAGTTTAAATTAAGTTAGTTTAAGGAAACTTTACGTTTCCCTCGTCAGGACGCAGCAAAGCTCAGATCCTGAACAAAAAGGCAACATTTCTAATCAGAACCGTCAGAGAATATTCTGGCAACTGGACAAGAACGTCCTGGGCTCACCTCCTCATCGTCATAGCAACCTGAAGAGACGAGCTGGAACGGCGGCACCGATCACTGACAGACTGACAGGAGAGTGTGTTGGTGCAGGAGAAACTTCCGCTCTGAAACTCACTCGCAGGGCGGCAGCCAGAGTTTCAGATCAGTCTCAGAAGGAAACTGTGATTCTGCAGACAGTTTGTTGGTGTTTTACAGTTCAGCACCCAAACAAACACACTCCTCCCTTTACTGCTCCTTCAGAAGCTCCGCCCCCAAATTCATGGACATGCATTGCCACGACAACCAGTCCTATGCTGCTGAAATATGGCAGAATCCACGGTGTGCTGGCCGAGAGCACGTTAGCCTCAACGAGGCGGCACGTTTTAGCATTAACTCACTCCTTACTGACCGCTGCGGCTAAGCTAACAAAGCTAACCAGCTGGGATCAGACAGGACCTCACTGAACCTAGGCTAACGTTACTCACTTGATCTCCGCAGCGGTTTCCATCCCTTTCAAATCTGGGAGATTCCTCTGAGATGTTACCACAGGTCCCCCCCTCACGTGGTCCCAGGGCCTCAGACCTTTCCTAGCCCTCTTCACAGCTAGAGTCCCGTAAGGAGTACAGCATGCTCGAACGTACCGCCGTCTGTTCCAAAGTGACAGTTTGTAAAAGAGTGTCCAACATGAGAAGCGATCAGCTAATGAAGGAACATCCTGGGAGCGACTGATCAGTCTGAAGATGTGATTAACTTTGATAACTGAATGATTTTTAAAGAGGTGTTCCAACACGCTACTTTCAGTCTTCCTTCTTTCAGCAACACACTGAGTGAGTCCTTCAGAAAACATCATGCGGCATTTAGACGGAGCGGCTGTGACAGATGGTGACGCTTCTTCGCAGCAGCTTGTTCAGGAGGATCTTACGCTGTCAGAAACCTTTTCAGATCCAGCAGCAGCTCGAGTGTCTAATGAGCGTTTGACCTTTTCCATTAACATACTGATGCTGTTTCAGCGTTTCTTCAGATGATCGATCTGCTGTCTATCTACTGTTATTAGATCTGAGTTGAAGAAAGCCGATTGGTCTGTAATTATTAAAATCTGATATCTGAACAACAGTTTAATTGATACGTTAATCAGCAGAGACTCGTTAATGAAATGAGTGTCTGATCCAAACTCATCCTTCGGAAGGATTGAATTAATCACTTACATCGGCTGTGTGTATTAACAGTTGTGAAAATAATGAGAGGTTTGAACTTCAGACGTCGGGATGAGACGATCTTTCACCAAAACATTATTAACTTCTCCTTCTTTCTCCTGCTTGGTTTCATTAACGTCCATAAAAGGTTTTGTAAGTTATTGATCCTCATCATCACGCCACGGTCGATCGTTTGCCTTTCTGCTTCCACTTTGAGCTCAGAGTTCAGATGTTGGCTTTTTGGGTTTAATATTTAGATGGGTTTAAAGGGAGTTATGGAGACAGACCAGTGAAGAGGTCGGCGGTTTTAAGAATTCTATCAGGTTTGCTCGTTAATAGTTAATCCGTTCTGCTTGTGGATTGGTTAGTTAGTTGTGTCGGTGTGGACCGGATTAAAATGATCAGTTGTTTTTTCCTGTCTGTCTTTTTGTGCAAGTAAATATAAAAATCAGGCTTATCTATTTCTTAGAGCTGCTGCGGTTGATAATGGTTTTAAGGTGGCTAAAAAAATTAGCTGACATAAAAATGACACAGAAGGTAATTTCTGCAGAAAGTATCATTTCTGATCCAACACATTCAAGACAGATTGATATCCATAGGCCATTTTAAGGTGTCTTTATCATAACCCCCTATCCCTGACCCCATCCTTTCTAAAAACATTATAACCAGGTGTTGCTATTGCGCCTCAGGTGATGAACTTGTTAGCCACGTTTCTGTTTGAGTGGAATAATAAATATTAGAATATTCAGATGTCCCCCTTTTGGTTTATTCCGTCCCATCTGAACTCCTTTCTTCCATATTGAAAACAGGCTGTGTGTAGTTAACTTTACAAACTTTGTGAAACTCTCTCCACTAAGAATTCATTATAATTTGAGTTATTTTGCGATTAATAATCTAAACAGCGGATTATTCCAGCAGTCCTGCTCCTGGACGCTCTGGACTCTCTCTGTCCGGCTTCTCTGCTTCAGCCTCCGGCTCCACACCTAGAGAAAAAGCAAAATGTCTTCTTGCTCCAACTCAACGCAAGATTACTGCAGTTTGCTTCATTAAATGTGAGAATGTTGATGTAATTTGGCGCTATATATATAAAATTGAATTGAATTGAGAAGGGAAACAACAGCTGGGTCGGGCTCAGCTGAGCAGCTACCCAGCTGACTCTGCTGTTAACTTTCATGGCGTCATTATGAAGGGCGAGGCTTTCTCAGGAAACATGGACCCAGCCGGACACAGAGGAGAAGGAGAGGAGTGATCATGGAGTCAGCGCTGCTGATCAATGAGAGTATGTTCAGGTAACACGACGTCAGGTGTGAGCAGTGTCTCCTGTGAAACACTCAAAGTGCTCCATACATAAAGTTCTTTGTATTATTAATGACAAGTGCTGCACACAGTCATGGTTTCAGGGGCCAATCAGCACCGAGCACCTCAGGTGAAATAGGCTGGTGAGGAAGGATCCAGAAGTTTTGTACTTGCAGGTCTCACACTTCCCGACAGAGGAAATGTTGGGTGGCAGTCACATGATCAGATGTGAGGACGTCTGGACACATCTGCAGCAGCCTGTCAGGACGGATCAGACGTCAGGAGACTCTTCAGGTGGTTTAGAGAGGAGAGAAGGTGTGATGTGGATCAGAAGGCAGGGTCGACCGGCCATCTTGGACTACATCTGGTCCTACACCTGTGTCCAGTGAACATGTCCAGTTTTCTGTTGCATTACTGGAATTACTTTCCTTTTGTGAGTTATTAAAACAAGCCTGTTTTTGACTGTTTCTGGTCCATGCAGGGAAGAAGTGACCTGGTCTACGATAAATGAATGAAAGACAGCTTTACAAAGACAACAGGGTTAGTTTCAGGCTTGTACAGCTGAGGCCGGGTTCAGATCCTGTCTGTGGTGGTTCACCAGTGAAAACATCGACACGTCCTGTCTCGGGCTTTAACTCAGTGTGGAATCTCAGCAGAGAAAGGGTTTCATTTAAAGTCAGGAGACTGAGACAGCAAATATTCTGCAGGTTATTCATTAAAAGTGATTCTCAGCAAAGGCAGAATTACAGCCTGCACAGCCTGTGTTGGTTTAAAGTGGTGCTACTCCTCAGAATGACCTCCAAAATATATTTAAAACAATCATTTTGTTTAATAACTAAATGTGAATCTTCAGAGTTCCCAGAACAACAAATAAATAGGTACAGTAAAAAGTCCAGTACAGCGTTTACCTCTGAATGACATCCTAAAATATACAGCAGTAAAGCAGCTGCATCTGATGTACAGATTTAATGTTTGAAGTTAATGAATAAGAACAAAATCCAAATAATCTGTTTATTCTTCTGTCAGTGACAGTTTCATCTACGTTTCATCATGTTCACTTCACAGATAAATACTACAGACTTCACCACAATGTTTCTGTTTGCAGCACAGACTCTGTTCAGTTTTTACTTTTTCCATATATAGGTCAGTCATCTTCACGCTCACTGCTTCAGTCACAACAATATACATAAAAACTTTTCTGTAAAAGCAAATAAAAATAAGGCGCCACTGTTCAGTAAAATCTTTAAAGAACATCAACGTGAAAGAACTCCTATAGCAAACAACTTTTCTAATTCTGTTCACACATTTTATGCCTCTGGGCTGAAATCTGACTACCACTTGGACACGTGAACACAACCTTCAAAATAAGAGACTGACACATGAACACAACCTTCAAAATAAGAGACTGACACACAAAGAAAACCTTCAAAATAGTGTTTCAGTCAAGCAGGGGTCTAAACTAAGGCTTTGGTCAGAAACCTTCTTCCCGTTGGTGACGGACAGTTCGCAGGATGCATCTTTTAAGGTTTGGTTTGTTTTAAAGAACATTCGGCTCTGTAGATAATAAAATCCTGGATGGCCTGAGGATGTCTGAAGACGTTTCACGTCCGACAGCAGAGCAGCTTGTGAAAGACGTTTCTGAACTCAGCATTGAAGGCGGTGTAAATTATCGGGTTGACGGCACTGTTGACGTAGCCGAGCCACGTTACCACAGAGATGAGAGTGGGGCCGATGTCACATGACTGACACAGCACCTTGGTGATGTGGACAACAAAGAACGGTGTCCAACAGGCCAGAAACACACCTAGAGACACAGAAGACAGACACAGTTAGAGGGAGAGACAATGAGATTTATCCTTCTTGTCCTGTGCTTTCAGGACTGATCTCAGTTACTTCAGATGACTTCTTAACATTCAGGACTAGTTTGAAGTGCTGCAGAGAGAGCTGGAAGAAGTTAGAGGCAGACCGTAATCAATCATAAAAATACAAGACTGCATCATCTTCATACAGACAGATATTTTATATCTTTGTTGCAGTAGTGAGATTGTTAATATTTTAGTGTAAACCATCTTTACCGGGTTAAAGGTCCAGTGTGTAAGAACTGAGACTACCCCTGTCAAATTCATACTCCAAAAAAACATGGGCCGCACATATCAGGTCATAACTGCTGTTAGCTCAGTTAGCCATGCGACTAACTTAGCGGCCCTATTAGCTGACTGGAGCCGATAGAGTGGGCAACGACACTCAGGCTCCCAGTGATCACGGACGGACTGGGACTGAACACATCATCCATCCGCATCAAGAGCGATGGAGGCCAACAAGGAATACCGTACGAGTTGGTTTACAGTGGCTCAGACAAGGACTCTTACTCGGCAAAGACACGTCGGGTTCAGGCGGGCACAGGAGCGGCGTCCAGTGGGAGAGGAGTGAGAGGGATGTTGCGCATCAGAGAGGCAGAGTAGTTTCACATCTAACTCATGAATTAAGGGTTTATCTCCACCAAAGCATGCTAGTGACAGGTGGAACAGTGGAAACAACAATCACGACTGTTTGAGTTTTATTTTGTTTCTGTGGAATTTGGAAGTGGAAGTGTATTTAGAAATTTGGAAGTGTTTTACGACAAATTAAAAGGCGATAAATTATATAATATCTACAACACATTTGCATTGACTTCGAGAGCTGTTAGCCCGTATGGCATAAATACCAGGAAGAAGAAGTAAGAGTTAACAAATAGTGCAATCAATACAAGAGAACTGTGAGGAGACAGAAGAAGAAAAGCACAGGAAGTGCATGTCAGAGGTTAGAGGTGTTATCAGAGGAAGTGTTCTCTGCAGAGTTTTCAGGAGCTTCTTGAAGTCAGAGAGGGACGCCCCTGCTCTGATGGCATGTGGTAGCTCGTTCCACCATCGTGGTGTCACAGATGAGAACAGGGAATGAGATTGCTTTGTGTGAAAGGATGGCAGAGCAGGTATTTGTTGGAGGAGCTCAGTAGCCCAGAAGGGACGTAGGCTTGGATTATGGAGGTTAGGTAGATGGTGCAGACCCAGGAGTCACTCTGGATGCAGCATTAGGGACTTGAATTTGAACAACACAACCCATAGACGTCTTTGACACGATATCAGAACTGTTACTACTTCAGTCTGCTGGATCATGCTGGTTCATGTTTTTAACTTAGAATTCTGGTCACACTTCCCTACACACTGCACCTTTAATGAACAAACATTATGTTCCCAGATATCTGATTTCTGAACAGCTGTCTGCATGTCTTCACTGTGGAGTAGTAGTTAACATAACATCATAATCAGCTGCTTTTCACCTTTCTGAAACTTTAAATTGCAGCTAACGACAGCAGACGATGCTGTTCACTATCACTTCACCATCCTCAGGAAACTTAATCCATTATAAGCCATCATTCAGGCAGTTTGTCACAGTGTGAGATGTGAGTGTTGGTGTTTAAATGTGGCTTCGGTGTGAAAATGATTTCACTGAGATAGATAGTTAGCACTTTCTATTTTTACTGCGAGATCACAGCTTCACGGTGTGTTACAGTAAAACATGGAAACCATGAACAAAGACAGCAGTTTGTTCTCGTGTGGAGCTGCAGGCAGTTGAGCTGAAGAGCTGCCTCCTGGAGAGACACATTTATATTATCCAGTCACATTCGTTGACTCTGGCAGCTGATTGTAGCTGTGGGTGCTGACAGAAAGTGGCTGTGTATATCGACTTTCTACTAAATGATGCGTGACATTCATGTTTAAGCCTTCATTGGAATCTAAATGATCATTTATACAGTGGAATACGCTGTTGATATCAATCCCTGTCCTGATGTGTTAAAATACAGAAGATAAACTGCAAAGCTACGTATGTTTGAAAGCAACCTGTCAACAACACAATGTTCTTCTCACGCCTCTGCTGTTGATCCTCAGTGAATGATACTCACCGACAACGACGGGCAGGACCTTCATGGCTTTCCGCTCCCTCCCGCTGACTCTGCTGCTCTTGCTGTTTCTTCTTCCTCTCTTGGCAGCATTTGTCTTCCTCAGGCCGTTCTCTCTCTTGCTGCCTCCCTCCCTCCTTTCTGTGGGCTCGCCGTCTGACATGCTGTCAATCTGTGTCGTCATCGGATCGCTCTCTGCCAAGACCGTCGCCCCGTCCTGATGCTCCTCCATCACCGGGGTCGCAGAGGGTGTGGTCATGGAGATAGTGCATGGAGAGGTGGGGCTGAGGCTGGCTGGCGTGGTGTACACAGCTTTCTCTCGATTCCCGGTCGTTGTGGCTTTAGCTCGCCGTAAGGCCAAGCCGAGACGTGAAGAGAGAGCTTGACGACTGGCCCGACCCACCTGAGATCGACTCCGACCGCTCCACCGCCGCAGGCCTCGGAACATCCAGTAATACAAGAAGAGCATGATGGGACAAGGCACAAAGAAGGAGCAGATGGACGAGTACACCACAAACCGGTCGTCCTCCAGTTTGCACACATTCGGGTTGCGACCCGGCACCTGGTTGAGACCGAAGATAACCGGACTCGCCACGCCCAGAGATAGCACCCAGGTAGCAGTGATGAGAGCCAGCTGTCGGACGCTGAACTGGTTCCTGTTGTACTTCAGAGGGACCACCACTGCAATGTACCTGAAACACAACACAGAAACGTGAACCCTTTCTCTACCCAACTCTTAGAACTCGGATCTTTGCTTTCCAATCGGGAAACATGGCTGCTTTTCTGTCCTCTCAACAGAAGCCGACTAATCATGAGTCTAGAAACAGACCCTGTATTCAATAACTGATGCATCATCGTTCAGCTCTCCCCACAGTTCAGTGGTGCTCTGCCACACAGCTTTATGTTATCAACCCTGTCATCATCAGGCTGCATGGAGCAATGACAACAAACCTTCACAGGACACGTGTTCCATCAACTTCACACTGTTTAACTCACATTCTCACTGCAAAGTTTGGTTCTGCTCTGATAATGGTGGACAAGGTGGCCCTAGACCTCGCTGTGAGACACGTTCAGATCCCAGTTAGACTCAGTGATTTGTTTAAAGCAGAGAAAGGCCTGTTTGAAAAGTAAAAATATTCCAGCAGTCAGGACGTGAGTTATCCCCAGAATTCAGAATGCACATGGTCAAAGGCAGTTGGACTTGTTTCAGATGTTTCTCAGGTACACGACCCGACAGAGGGGGAGTCCCCCAAACTCATTCAGGTCAAACTGAAGTCGTTTAATTTGAAATTCTTGTTTGGCTCTGCTGGCAGCGTGCTGCCAATTAAGTCTGTATATCCTATATGATGGAGGTCATCACACTGTAATGAGTGGCACTCGTTACTCACGCCAGCAGAAAGCTCATTTAATATGACAAAGATATCTGAGATTATTTCTCTTCTTTTCACATGGAAGGTCAAACTGTAGTTTTTTATTAGATTTAAATGAAGTTTGACCTCCAGGTGGACTCACCTGTCCACGCTGATGGCACACAAGTTGAGGATGGAGGCGGTGCACAGCATCACATCCATGGTCATAAGAGCATCACAGATGTAGGTGCTCAACGTCCAGATACCTCCCAGAAACTAAACAGAACACAGACAGTCATGCAGAATCAACTCATTTACAAATGTGTCCTCACTGTGCAGGTGTAAACTCGTGTCAGTCCTCTCAAACAGCTTTCTATCGTATCCTCATTGTGCAGGTGTAAACTCGTGTCAGTCCTCTCAAACAGCTTTCTATCGTGTCCTCACTGTGCAGGTGTAAACTCGTGTCAGTCCTCTCAAACAGCTTTCTATCGTGTCCTCACTGTGCAGGTGTAAACTCGTGTCAGTCCTCTCAAACAGCTTTCTATCGTGTCCTCACTGTGCAGGTGTAAACTCGTGTCAGTCCTCTCAAACAGCTTTCTATCGTGTCCTCACTGTGCAGGTGTAAACTCGTGTCAGTC
>NC_060172.1:3616288-3623161 GCF_021292245.1 Micropterus dolomieu | reverse complement strand
ATCATGTCCTCACTGTGCAGGTGTAAACTCGTGTCAGTCCTCACAAACAGCTTTCTATCGTGTCCTCACTGTGCAGGTGTAAACTCGTGTCAGTCCTCTCAAACAGCTTTCTATCGTGTCCTCACTGTGCAGGTGTAAACTCGTGTCAGTCCTCACAAACAGCTTTCTATCGTGTCCTCACTGTGCAGGTGTAAACTCGTGTCAGTCGTCTCAAACAGCTTTCTATCATGTCCTCACTGTGCAGGTGTAAACTCGTGTCAGTCCTCACAAACAGCTTTTTAACGTGTCCTCACTGTGCAGGTGTAAACTCGTATCAGTCCTCACAAACAGCTTCCTACTGTGTCCTCACTGTGCATGTGTAAAGTCAGAATGCTCCTAATGAACACTGACCTCAGAGTAGACGTATAGCGGGAGCACCAGCACCGCCAGCAGCAGGTCGGCCACCGCCAGACTGATGATGAAGTAGTTGGTGGCAGTTTTCAGGGAGCGCTCAGTGAGCACGCTCAGACACACCAGGATATTCCCTAGGATGATGACCAGGATTAGGGGGACACCGAGGACCAGGGCCAGGTAATTGTAGTCCCTCAGGTGCGTCTCACCTGGAGGACTGCCAGGTGTCACATTGTCCATGATTGAGGCGCTGAACTCAGCATCTGGACACAAAGCAGTTTCCTGTCAGGATGTTTCCCTGAAAGCTAGTTGGACTGTTTCAGAGGGGTGTAGGTCTCACCTTGCTGTTCCCTGTCCCAGGTGTTGCCTCAGTCCTGTTTCAGCAGGTTGACAGCAGACTGAGTTTGTGTTCTTCAGATGTTTCTCTTCACTCATCTTCTTCTTGCTTTCCTCTGGTGACTAAATAAGAAACACTAAATTAGTTTCACACTCACCGTCCTGCTGCCCCAAGTACTCGCTGGAAAACGTGGATTCATCCGCCACTGAAATTAGTCTCCAAACAAACACTGCCCTGTTTCCTCCTGTTGAAAACTGCAGCTGTTTCAGGAAAGTGTTGAGCCTTTTCTCAATGAAACTGTGTATCTGAGAGTACTTTTCAAAGATCCTGCTGGTTTTCTCCCACAGCCTAAATACCTGCAGGCTGAGTTTAGTTTCTGTGTCTGAATGTTTGGAACAAAGACAGATGGATCGTGGGTCCTCCTGCTTTAGCCGTGGTCGGTCCACCACTTTGGTCCAGGTTGAAACATGTCAGATGGAGATGAAGTTCGGTTCAGACGCACTCAGGGTGAACTGTAGCTTTGCTCATGATATAAAAAAACAGCAGTTATCTTAACGCATTGTCATGGGGTTGGATTTGCTTTAGATGTTTCCTGTTTTAATTTGAAATACTCACCTCTCCCCATGTTTCTTGGATAACTTAGTGGATTTTGGATTTCCTGGCTGCTCCTTTTCAGATTTGTTTTCCTGCACTGGACTGCTTTCCAGAATAAGATCACAGCTGCTCTGCAGCAGCTTCAGCATTACCATGGCACCCAGAGATAAGGACCAACACCATAGAGGGACACACATACACACACACACAAATATTTACACGCAAATATTCACACGCAAATACACACACAAATACACACGCAAATACACAAACAAATATACACACACAAATACACACACAAATATTCACACGCAAATATTCACACGCAAATACACACACAAATACACACGCAAATACACAAACAAATATGCACACACAAATATACACACACACACTGTGACAGTTTGGCTACAGGTTATTTTGGGATGCCAGTCAGGTTTCTCTCCTGACACGTTAGATATTTTAGGTTTTATCTCAGAATAATATATTAACCCACCAAAGGACACACAAGGGTACATATACAACGTTATGGACCCTCCCGTTGAATGCAAGAAAGTGAACAACAATGAAAAACCACAACTCTCTAGGTTGGTCCTCTGTGTAGTCTCTAGTTTGGTCCTCTGTGTGGTCTTTGGGTTGGTCCTCTGTGTGGTCTCTAGTTTGGTCCTCTGTGTGGTCTCTGGGTTGGTCCTGTGTGTGGTCTCTGGGTTGGTCCTCTGTGTGGTCTCTGGGTTGGTCCTCTGTGTGGTCTCTGGGTTGGTCCTCTGTGTGGTCTCTGGGTTGGTCGTCTGTGTGGTCTCTAGTTTGGTCCTCTGTGTGGTCTCTGGGTTGGTCCTCTGTGTGGTCTCTAGTTTGGTCCTCTGTGTGGTCTCTAGTTTGGTCCTCTGTGTGGTCTCTAGTTTGGTCCTCTGTGTGTTCTCTGGGTTGGTCCTCTGTGTGGTCTCTAGTTTGGTCCTCTGTGTGGTCTCTGGGTTGGTCCTCTGTGTGGTCTCTGGTCTGGGTTGTTCCTCTGTGTGGTCTGTAGTCTGGGTTGGTCCTCTGTGTAGTCTCTGGGTTGGTCCTCTGTGTGGTCTCTGGTCTGGGTTGTTCCTCTGTGTGGTCTCTGGTCTGGGTTGTTCCTCTGTGTGGTCTGTAGTCTGGGTTGGTCCTCTGTGTGGTCTCTGGTCCGGGTTGGTCCTCTGTGTGGTCTCTGGTCTGGGTTGTTCCTCTGTGTTGTCTGTAGTCTGGGTTGGTCCTCTGTGTGGTCTCTGGTCCGGGTTGGTCCTCTGTGTGGTCTCTGGTCTGGGTTGTTCCTCTGTGTTGTCTGTAGTCTGGGTTGGTCCTCTGTGTGGACTCTGGTCCGGGTTGGTCCTCTGTGTGGTCTCTGGTCTGGGTTGTTCCTCTGTGTGGTCTGTAGTCTGGGTTGGTCCTCTGTGTGGTCTCTGGTCCGGGTTGGTCCTCTGTGTGGTCTCTGGTCTGGGTTGTTCCGCTGTGTTGGCTGTAGTCTGGGTTGGTCCTCTGTGTGGTCTTTGGGTTGGTCCTCTGTGTGGTCTCTAGTTTGGTCCTCTGTGTGGTCTCTGGGTTGGTCCTCTGTGTGGTCTCTAGTTTGGTCCTCTGTGTGGTCTCTGGGTTTGTCCTCTGTGTGGTCTGTAGTTTGGTCCTCTGTGTGGTCTCTGGGTTTGTCCTCTGTGTGGTCTCTGGGTTGGTCCTCTGTGTGGTCTCTAGTTTGGTCCTCTGTGTGGTCTCTGGGTTGGTCTTCTGTGTGGTCTCTAGTTTGGTCCTCAGTGTGGTCTCTGAGTGAGTTTAGTGTTGGGGCAGGTTGCAGCGTTAACTAGCACAGTGTGCTCAGACTTCAGGGACATTTTGAGACTGTAGAGCTGCTGATGATCACCTCGCATTCACACAAAGTCACGTGACTTTTTAAACTCTTAAAAAAGGTTGCATATGCGACACAGCCTGGAGCCCTGAGCTGTCAACCCTGCTTCTCATTCTACAAATATAAATGATCAAGGGACGGGCAAAAACTCTGAGAAACAGGCTGCAGATAATAAACAGAAACAAACCTGTTGGAAGTGCACATTCAGTTAGTGGCTGCTGCATTTGCTGAAGATTAGCCAACGCCAGTGCAGCATCTGCATTTTCTGTGTAATCAGCAGAAAGACTTCACTGCTTTCTGCCTTTAGGGGGTAGTTTGAACATCTGAGCAGGTTTCATGAAGACCAGGCCTGAAAGCTCAGCCTGCAGCTCAGCAACATTACCGACAGCACAGACACAGAAATGATTCCCGTCAGCTGGTCGCCTCCTGCTGCTTTACAGATTCATCTCAGCAGAGCTTAGAGACGATGTTTCAGTGTCAGACAGAAGCTTCTCACAGTTTGTTCCACGCTGGGAAGAAACAGAAGGAGAGGTGGAACCAGGGCTGGATCAGACGGGAGGTCTTTCTCAGTGAGGTTTCTGAGAAGAGCTGCGTGCAGCTGGGTGGTGGGACAACAAAGGGACTCACGTGGCTTCACCTTGTAAACGCTGTCGTCGGCTTATCGCAATTGACCCTGAAACGCTACAGACAGCGTTTTAGAGCTTCCACAGCAAACTTAAGGAAATCTCAGGATAATATGTTGAACGCCACCTCATCAATCTGTTGTGGTTTTGGTGTTCGGTATTTCCTGTACCTTCACTTTCCCCCCGTTCTCTGGATGTTTAAGTCTTTTATTCTTTGGCTCCCCTCGTCTCTGCTTATTTCACTTCCTGTCTTTTTGGTTCTTTCCAGCTCTTCAGGCTTTTTCTGTGCTTCCTGTTTTATGTTGAAGAGTTGTGCCTCTTGTGTCTTTGCTTCCTGTCTGTGTGTTTCCACCTGTGCCTTGTTAATCACCTTCCAGCCTTTCCTGCTTGGATCACTGCTTTTCTTTTGCCTTCTGGAGTGCCTTACCATTTCTGTAAGTTTCCACTGCTTTGCCTTCGTCCTGTTTCCCTCTATAAGCTTAGCTCCACCCAACAGAAAAAAAACATCAGACCCTTACCTTCGGCTTCGGATTTAGAACGCATCATTCACACCTTCATTTGCTCCCGCCTCGACTTCTGCAGTGCCCTTTTCACTTCGCTGAAGGATTGGTGTTTTTAAAATCTTTCTGCCTCTTGTGTTTACATCTTGTGAGCTCTTGAACGTAGCTGAGGAGTCATTTCCCCTCTCCCACTGATGTAGTGAGCCCTGAGAAGGTACAGTTATCTAGTGGTTCAAAGAAAAAGACATTTTTGTGTTGCAGAAAAATATATTTTTTGATGTTTTGCTGACTCACACTGGAAAATCATCCAAAATGGATGCTGAAGTGTAAAATGGCAGTGCTGCTTGTGTTGTCATCAGTGACCACTGAGCACAGCATGATTCAAATGGAAAAATATTGATTGTAAACTCACAAACATGTTGACGTTAACTTCGTTGGATAACTTGTTGGATAACTTGTTGGATAACTTGTTGAACATTTTCACTCATTTAACATCTGAAAAGAGGAATTTTCATAAAGTATTTAAATCCTGCATTTTTCCGTTCATGTTAACGAGCTAACTATTGTCTTTATCTCTTCGTCTGTTGATGAATAACTGTGATTCTAGGCACATTACTGCCACCTGTAGATCAAGGAAACAGTGTGAAACCATAGGCTGAACTGTCCCTTTCACACCTGGTCTCTTTCTCGCCTGCTCTATATGTCACCTGGTCTCTTTCTATGTCACCTGTTGTCTTTCTCACCCGCTCTATATGTCACCTGGTCTCTTTCTATGTCACCTGGTCTCTTTCTCGCCCGGTCTATATGTCACCTGGTCTCTTTCTATGTCACCTGGTCTCTTTCTCGCCTGCTCTATATGTCACCTGGTCTCTTTCTATGTCACCTGGTCTCTTTCTTGCCCGCTCTATATGTCACCTGGTCTCTTTTTATGTCACCTGGTCTCTTTCTCGCCTGCTCTATATGTCACCTGGTCTCTTTCTATGTCACCTGGTCTCTTTCTCGCCCGGTCTATGTGTCACCTGGTCTCTTTCTATGTCACCTGGTCTCTTTCTCGCCCGGTCTATGTGTCACCTGGTCTCTTTCTATGTCACCTGGTCTCTTTCTCGCCCGGTCTATATGTCACCTGGTCTCTTTCTATGTCACCTGGTCTATTTCTTTCCCGCTCTATATGTCACCTGGTCTCTTTTAATGTAACCTGGTGTCTTTCTCGCCTGCTCTATATGTCTCCTGGTCTCTTTCTTGCCCGCTCTATATGTCACCTGGTCTCTTTCTATGTTACCTGGTCTCTTTCTCGCCCGGTCTATGTGTCACCTGGTCTCTTTCTATGTCACCTGGTCTCTTTCTCGCCCGCTCTATATATCACCTGGTCTCTTTCCAGCCCGCTCTGTGTCACCTGGTCTCTTTTTATTTCACCTGGTGTCTTTCTTGCCCGCTCTATATGTCACCTGGTGTCTTTCTCGCCTGCTCTATGTGTCACCTGGTCTCTTTCTCGCCCGCTCTATGTGTCACCTGGTCTCTTTCTATGTCACCCGGTCTCTTTCTCGCCTGGTCTATATATCACCTGGTCTCTTTCTCGCCCGGTCTATATGTCACCTGGTCTCTTTCTATGTCACCTGGTCTCTTTCTCGCCCGGTCTATGTGTCACCTGGTCTCTTTCTATGTCACCTGGTCTCTTTCTATGTCACCTGGTCTCTTTCTCACCCGCTCTGTCACCTGGTCTCTTTCTCGCCCGCTCTATATATCACCTGGTCTCTTTCTATGTCTCCTGGTCTCTTTCTCGCCCGGTCTATATGTCACCTGGTCTCTTTCTATGTCACCTGGTGTCTTTCTCACCCGCTCTATATGTCACCTGGTCTCTTTCTATGTCACCTGGTGTCTTTCTCACCCGCTCTATATGTCACCTGGTCTCTTTCTATGTCACCTGGTCTCTTTCTATGTCACCTGGTCTCTTTCTCACCCGCTCTGTCACCTGGTCTCTTTCTCGCCCGCTCTATATATCACCTGGTCTCTTTCCAGCCCGCTCTATGTGTCACCTGGTCTCTTTTTATTTCACCTGGTGTCTTTCTCGCCCGCTCTATATGTCACCTGGTCTCTTTTTATGTCACCTGGTGTCTTTCTTGCCTGCTCTATATGTCACCTAGTCTCTGTTTATGTCACCTGGTCTCTTTCTCGCCCGGTCTATGTGTCACCTGGTATCTTTCGCGCCCACTCTATGTCACCTGGTCTCTTTCTCGCCCGCTCTATATATCACCTGGTCTCTTTCTCGCCCGCTGTGTCACCTGGTCTCTTTCTCGCCCGCTCTATATGTCACCTGGTCTCTTTCTATGTCACCTGGTCTCTTTCTCGCCCGCTCTATGTCACCTGGTCTCTTTCTCGCCCGCTCTATGTGTCACCTGGTCTCTTTCTATGTCACCCGGTCTCTTTCTCGCCTGGTCTATGTATCACCTGGTCTCTTTCTCGCCCGGTCTATATGTCACCTGGTCTCTTTTTATGTCACCTGGTGTCTTTCTCGCCTGCTCTATATGTCACCTGGTCTCTTTTTATGTCACCTGGTCTCTTTCTCGCCCGCTCTGT
>NC_060172.1:3605780-3616188 GCF_021292245.1 Micropterus dolomieu | reverse complement strand
TCTCGCCCGCTCTATATGTCACCGGGTCTCTTTCTCGCCCGCTGTATATCACCTGTTCTCTTTCTATGTCACCTGGTCTCTTTCTCGCCCGCTCTATGTCACCCGGTCTCTTTCTATGTCACCTGGTCTCTTTCTCGCCTGCTCTATATTTCACCTGGTCTCTTTTTATGTCAGCTGGTGTCTTTCTCGCCTGCTCTATATTTCACCTGTTCTCTTTCTATGTCACCTGGTCTCTTTCTCGCCTGCTGTATATGTCACCTGGTGTCTTTCTCGCCCGCTCTATATATCACCTGGTCTCTTTCTCGCCCGCTCTATATGTCACCGGGTCTCTTTCTCGCCCGCTGTATATCACCTGTTCTCTTTCTATGTCACCTGGTCTCTTTCTCGCCCGCTCTATGTCACCCGGTCTCTTTCTATGTCACCTGGTCTCTTTCTCGCCTGCTCTATATTTCACCTGGTCTCTTTTTATGTCAGCTGGTGTCTTTCTCGCCTGCTCTATATTTCACCTGTTCTCTTTCTATGTCACCTGGTCTCTTTCTCGCCTGCTGTATATGTCACCTGGTGTCTTTCTCGCCCGCTCTATATATCACCTGGTCTCTTTCTCGCCCGCTCTATATGTCACCGGGTCTCTTTCTCGCCCGCTGTATATCACCTGTTCTCTTTCTATGTCACCTGGTCTCTTTCTCGCCCGCTCTATGTCACCCGGTCTCTTTCTATGTCACCTGGTCTCTTTCTCGCCTGCTCTATATTTCACCTGGTCTCTTTTTATGTCAGCTGGTGTCTTTCTCGCCTGCTCTATATTTCACCTGTTCTCTTTCTATGTCACCTGGTCTCTTTCTCGCCCGCTCTATATATCACCTGGTCTCTTTCTCGCCCGCTGTGTCACCTGGTCTCTTTCTCGCCCGCTCTATATTTCACCTGTTCTCTTTCTATGTCACCTGGTCTCTTTCTCGCCTGCTCTATGTCACATGGTCTCTTTCTATGTCACTTGGTCTCTTTCTCGCCTGCTCTATATGTCACCTGGTCTCTTTCTATGTCACCTGGTCTCTTTCTCGCCCGCTCTATATGTCACCTGGTCTCTTTTTATGTCAGCTGGTCTCTTTCTCGCCTGCTCTATATTTCACCTTTTCTCTTTCTATGTCACCTGGTCTCTTTCTTGCCTGCTTTATATTTCACCTGTTCTCTTTCTATGTCACCTGGTCTCTTTCTCGCCCGCTCTATATGTCACCTAGTCTCTTTTTATGTCACCTGGTGTCTTTCTCGCCCGCTCTATATGTCACCTGGTCTCTTTTTGTCACCTGGTCTCTTTCTCGCCCGCTCTATATGTCACCTGGTCTCTTTTTATGTCACCTGGTGTCTTTCTTGCCTGCTCTATATGTCACCTGGTGTTTTTCTCGCCCTCTCTTTATGTCACCTGGTCTCTTTCTATGTCACCTGGTCTCTTTCTCGCCCGCTCTATGTCACCTGGTCTCTTTCTCGCCCGCTCTATATATCACCTGGTCTCTTTCTCGCACGGTCTATGTATCACCTGGTCTCTTTCTCGCCCGGTCTATATTTCACCTGGTCTCTTTCTATGTCACCTGGTCTCTTTCTTGCCCGCTCTATATGTCACCTAGTCTCTTTTTATTTCACCTGGTGTCTTTCTCGCCCGCTCTATATGTCACCTGGTGTCTTTCTCTCCTGCTCTGTATGTCACCTGGTGTCTTTCTCGCCTGGTCTAAGCTAGTCTGTCGTGAATGCAGTGGAGCGTGGATTAAAACCCAGCAGCTAGCTTGCTCAGAGCTTTAGTGGTCCACCTGGTGGCGTCAGAAGCCCACATGCAATGCATGCTGGTACATGGAAGCGTTCACCGTCGACACTGACAGGACGTCCACATAAAAGGTGCCGAAGTTAAAATCATATCAAACTTCTGTTTCCAGCTAACTGATTTTATTCAGTATGAATCACGTCTGAACCAAGTGGAGGTGACATAAACTGGTGCTGATCTGTGATTGGTTGAAACATCATCTGTTGTGATTACCTCAGATGTGAGGGCAGGACTTTAGAGCGGAGCTGCTCCCTAAATGAAGATGAATTCATGTTCAGGGCTGCAGGTGTTCAACAGCTGCACAGATTAAACACAAGGTCATCAGGTCATGATGTCATGAGGTCACATGACAAAAAGAGGTTCAGAAAACGGAGAGGCCATAATCTATAATCCATTAATTAATGAAATTTAATTACCACATCTGCTGGTCCGTAACCCCCCGCTGTGCAGACTTTTCAAAATAAAAGCATCTCAAGGGTTTGACGTATTGTTTTCAGATCTGAGTAGTTTACGTCACTGGGACGATTGTTTTCTGGGACCCAGTTTCTCAACCAGGGGTAAATGGACCTTTAGTGGTCTGAGACAACATTACAGGTGGTCCATATTCAAATAAATAAGTTCTGTAGAATCCGGGTAGAGTACTTGAGAAACCTGGTTTCAGCAGGTTTCTAAGCGGGTCACACTGAAAGTCTGAAGCCTGTTCGGTGTAAATGACACTCGTTTCATGGCGGTGATTCTTTCCTCTGTGTGTGACAGATTCTGCATCAGGCTGCGAGCTATTAGAAACGGTATTTGAGTCATGCAGTCAGACGTCTAACAGAAGCTTCAACTGAACGGTTAATGACCTCACTGTTGCTCTGCAGATTCAGCTTGAAGCTGAAACATCAGCAACATGCTGGTGACGGTGAGAGGAGGATCTGCTGAGGTTGAATTGTTGGTGATACAATAAAATGACCAGAGCTCAGCGTTTGAGGTAAAACACCTTCTGAAATTTCCAAATGGACGTACAGAATAAAACAAGTGATAATGAACTGATTTAAACCAACAACACCTCTGAGTTTAGTCTGGAAACAGCAACCGTCACTTTCTTTCTACCTTTTCTCTTTCATTTCTTTGAAAATAAAAACAAATCTAACAGTGTCAAAATGCAGAGGCAGAAAATAAGTAAACTTCCGCTCTCCTGCAATAAAAAATACAGAATAAAAACCACCTGAAGAAGAAAGATTCAGACTTACCCTTTAGAAAACGTCTCCACGACTCCTTCAACAAGTCCAAACGTCTCTTCTTTTCCTTCACTTCCTCCTTTTTTCAGTCCAAAATCACAGATTTACAATCTGTACATCTCTATCTTCAAATCTTCACCTCCTCCTCTGTTTCTCCTCTTCCTCCTCTGTTTGTCCTCTTGTTCCTCTTGTTTCTTTGTTCCTCCTCTTCTTCTCCTGGATCCACGTCTTCTCTTCTGCTCTGAACTGAAACTTTTTTCTTCTTGTCTATAAAAAGATTCCACATCTAAACACCATCATCTCTCTCTCTCTCCCTCTCGCTCTCTTTATTGGAGCTCTGTGATTGGCTGACAGTCAGTAGTTATGTAGAAACCCTCCTCTCTCTCTTCAGGTTGTGTTTCTTTGTTCTGCTCTTCTTCTGTGGTGTTTCTACCTATGTCCTCTGACAGAAGTGACAGAACATCTCTATATTTAAACGCTTACAGTACGTGCAGCACAGTAGCCATGTGTATAATGGTAGTGATCCATATACATTTTTTTTCATTAGATAATGATAAATATTTTGTGGCAGTTGATCATGTGACATTTCCTTCATGCACTTGCTGTGTGACTGTAGATACACTATGTTATTATCTATAAAACACATGATAACCTTAATTAGCCTTGTTGAGCTCATTAGTGAGCGGGTCAGATCTGCAGAAGAGATAAGGAGACGTGTTGTAGAGGATCAGTTTACTGAGGGACTGAAACGTGTTTTCACATGTAGAGTTTTATCATCGTTATATCAGGAAGTTAATGTGAATCTGCTGCAGAGAAAAGCTACTCACCTTTCTGAGCTGCCAGAAATCCAATTCACCGCCCAACAGATTTTTGATCAATCAGGTGATCGAGCCGTTGCTTAATTAGGTGATTAATCATTCGTCGTGGCGTCAAACTGAATGTCAAACTGATCTGACAGAAATTTCTAAACTGGCTCAGAGGCAGATTCTGTCCTCATCTTCACCTCCTATAATGTGTGATGATGTCCTGCAGGTATGCCAACAAATGACCAGAGGAGTGTGGGACACGCCGCCGACGCACTGCCGTCTTGAGAGGACGGCAGGTGGAGCAGACGCATCACTTGCCAACAGGTAATTAAAGGCGTTCCCGCCCGCCTGTGAGAATGAGGCCGATGCACAAATGAATCATTCTGTGTCAGCAGCAATTTGCCCTGACAGAAATTACTACAAGGTGTTTTAATATTTATAAAGCTGTTCACCAGCTCTGAGTCTTTGGCTACACGGGTTTCATTCAGCTAGCGAGGGTTTAAAACAAAGGTTCACCATCCATTAAAAGCAGTCTGACCTTTTCCTGCTGCCTGGTGGATGAGCACTGTCACACCAGGCTAATTCCAGCAGGGCCACGCAGAACCTATCAGACTGTACTGAGGGAAGCAGCTGACCTGAGACCAGTCCAGACAACATGTTGGTTAAAGTGGTCTGACTGGAGTCTCCTGTTGTTCTGTCAGGTCGACTCTGAATCACTTCTTCTTCTTCTGCTGCTGCTCTTTTCATTCGCTGGCGAAGGTTTGCTTTGCTAACCCTCTTCATCAGTTTGTCTCTCCGTCTTACCTGGAAGACAAAGACACTGAGCCTGGACTCGTGGTCTGAGGTCTGAGCCTCTGCTGAGAAGGTTTCCTGTTTAGTACATAACATGCTGATCAGATGTCTGACATGTGTTCTGTATTCAGTTACACTTTCATAATGAGCTCTGAACAGACATGTTTCAGCCTGAAACTGTGAAACACATTTGTGCTCCCAGCTGCAGCGTGCTGTGGATTTACTGTCTGCTTGAGTTTTATATAACCTCTTATTGTTGGTTCAGACCTCCAGTGTGTGCTGAGCTTCATAATGAAGCTGAGAGTCTCAACACTCCACATGTTAATGAGCCATTGGTTATTAGCATTTGTGAGAGGAAGCAGCAGAAATGTCCTTTTATCCTCATTCATGATGGACGTATGTTTCATACATTATTCATATCACACATCTGCATATGGAGAATTTAAATCACATGAAAACTCTTTTAATATTGAAGAAATATAAAACTGTTTCATTAAAAGCTGATGGGCTCATTTAAATAATAGAATCTATAATTATGCCCACACAAAGATCCAGTCACACATTTGATTTGTTTTCTAGAAAACACGGATTTACTACATGTACTGCAGCCTCCCTCACATCAGCTAAATGTTTATAGCAGACTAGAAAGGGTCCACTTTCTGAAGGAAAATAAGGCGTGTGGGAAAGTGCACAATTAAACAGGGTAGACAGTATTAAACAGGTTCAAACGCTGTGAACAGGTAACAACAGCGTAAACAGTTGTTAACAGTTGTTAACAGTGTAAACAAGTTTTTAACAGTGTAAACAGTGTAAACAGGTTCAAACAGGTGTAAACAGGTGTAAACAGGGTTAAACATGTGTAAACAGGGTTAAACAGTGTAAACAGGTTCAAACAGGTTCAAACAGTGTAAACTGGTTCAAACAGTGTAAACAGGTTCAAACAGGTGTAAACAGGGTTAAACAGTGTAAACAGGTTCAAACATGTGTAAACAGGGTTAAACAGTGTAAACAGGTTCAAACAGGTGTAAACAGGTTCAAAAAGTGTAAACTGGTTCAAAACGTGTAAACTGGTTCAAACAGTGTAAACTGGTTCAAACAGTGTAAACAGGTTCAAACATGTGTAAACAGGGTTAAACAGTGTAAACAGGTTCAAACAGGTGTAAACAGGTTCAAAAAGTGTAAACTGGTTCAAAAAGTGTAAACTGGTTCAAACAGTGTAAACAGGTTCAAATAGGTGTAAACAGGGTTAAACAATGTAAACAGGTTCAAACAGGTGTAAACAGGGTTAAACAGTGAAAACAGGTTCAAATAGGTGTAAACAGGGTTAAACAATGTAAACAGGTTCAAACAGGTGTAAACAGGGTTAAACAGTGTAAACAGGTTCAAACAGTGTAAACTGGTTCAAATACTGTAAACTGGTTCAAACTGGTGTAAACAGGATTAAACAGTGTAAACAGGTTAAAACAGGTGTAAACAGGGTTAAATAGTGTAAACAGGGTTAAACAGGTTCAAACAGGTTCAAACAGTGTAAACAGGTTCAAACAGGTGTAAACAGGTTCAGACTGGTGTAAACAGGGTTAAACAGTGTAAACAGGGTTAAACGATGTAAACAGGGTTACACAGGTGTAAACAGGTTCAAACAGTGTAAACTGGTTCAAACAGTGTAAACAGGTTCAAACAGTGTAAACAGGTTCAAACAGGTGTAAACAGGGTTAAACAGTGTAAACTGGTTCAAACAGGTGTAAACAGAGGTGTAAACAGGGTTAAACGGTGTAAACAGGGTTAAACAGTGTAAACAGGGTTTAACGGTGTAAACAGGGTTAAACGGGTGTAAACAGGTTCAAATAGTGTAAACAGGTTCGAACAGGGTTAAAGAGTGTAAACAGGTGTAAACAGGTGTAAACAGGGTTAAACAGTGTAAACAGGTTTAAACAGGGTTAAACAGGGTTAAACAGTGTAAACAGGGTTAAACAGGGTTAAACAGGGTTAAACAGTGTAAACAGGGTTAAACAGGGTGTAAACAGGTGTAAACAGGTTCAAACAGTGTAAACAGGTGTAAACAGGGTTAAACGGGTGTAAACAGGGTTAAACAGTGTAAACAGGTTCAAACAGTGTAAACAGGTTCAAACAGTGTAAACAGGTTCAAACAGGTGTGAACAGGGTTAAACAGTGTAAACAGGGTTAAACAGTGTAACCAGGTTCAAACAGGTGTAACCAGGGTTAAACGGTGTAAACAGGGTTAAACAGGTGTAAACAGGGTTAAACAGTGTAAACAGGTTCAAACAGTGTGAACAGGGTTAAACGGTGTAAACGGGGTTAACAATGTAAACAGGGTTAAACAGGTGTAAACAGGTTCAAACAGTGTAAACAGTTTCAAACAGTGTAAACAGGTTCAAACAGGTGTAAACAGGTGTAAACAGGGTTAAACAGTGTAAACAGGGTTAAACAGGTGTAAACAGGGTTAAACAGTGAAAACAGGTTCAAACAGGTGTAAACAGGTGTAAACAGGTGTAAACAGGTGTAAACAGGTTCAGACTGGTGTAAACAGGGTTAAACAGTGTAAACAGGTTCAAACAGGTGTAAACAGGTTTAAACGGTGTTGTTGTCTGCATGAGAGATGTTGTGTAGGAGTTACCGTTGAAGCGTAATCACTAAAAGTACAAGACAGTTTAAGGCAGGAAGTAGATTTCTCAGTTTGTGTAGCTGAGTAACATTGAAGCGTTGGAGGTGACAGCTGAACGGAGCTGAAATGTCAGCTGATGTCAGAGAAATCATAGCTGCTGAATTGAACATTAAAGAAAGGTTGAGGCGTGTTAACGTTAAATCCTTGTGTACTAATACACTGCCTACCACATACTCAGTCAGCATGTACTGCACACTGAGTATTAAATGATGGATGAGGTCATTACCAGCAGAGTATTCTCAGTGAAGTCCTCAAACAGAACGTCTTCTCTGCCTCACATGACCATCGATCACCGGTGAGCCACATTACCTCGTCCCCTCCCTGTGATACCTCACAGAAGGATTTCCAAAATAAAGAATTAAGATGAAATAACTACAGCTAGACTATAACTCCAGAAGAAGTATAGCCTGTTAAAAAATGCACTGCACTGAGCAAGACGGCGATTAAAATCACACAGGTTGGTCTGGGTGGTGGTGGCGTATAGATAAGACACTTACCTTTGGTGTGGAAGACCTGGGTTCAATTCCCCCTGTGAGACATCCACCCTTTACGTAATTACGTAAGTATAGCCTGTTAAAATTAAAAGATTGTTAAAAAACTTACATCGTGGTCCCAGTCCGGCACTGGGCAGTGTGAGATGACCTGCAGCCCTGTTCAGACTCAAACCCGGGCCGCTGTATGAGCTATCAGGTGTCCTTCATCACTTCAGCTGAAGCCCTGACCAGGTAGAGTTGCCTGGAATCAGACTTTAATGCATCACATCCAGCTGTGGAGCTAACGCACATCACTGAACCAGGCTGTATGACATGAGCCAGACCATTTATATTCCATTTACTGACGCTTTTATCCAAAGTGACTTACAATTGCTATACATGTCAGAGGTTGCACGCCTCTGGAGCTACTAGGGGTTAAACGTATTGCTCAGGGACACAATGGTGGATGTCTCACAGGGGGAATTGAACCCAGGTCTCCCACACCAAAGGCAAGCGTCTTATGCGCCACCACCACCCAGACCAACCTGTGTCATTTTAATCGCCGTCTTGCTGAGTGCAGTGCATGATGGGTAGGGACTTTGACCGACTTGCTGCAGTTCCTCGACTGCGGACAGGCAGATCTGTGGAGGCTGCGAGGGAAGCTGGAAGCGATGTCACTCTGCCGAGGCGGATCAGGAGCAGGTTTGGCTCAGACTCATCCAGAACGAGCCTCCACAACACCTCCCACCTCCACTGAGACCTGAAGGCTCCCTCCTCACAGAGAAACTGAGAGTCTGTTTTAGAAACACACGTCTGTTTATCGTAAATTTTATTCTTCACTACGTTCCCTCGTGCTGCTGAGGAAACTTCTCATCTTTATCTTCTCGTTTCACTGTGACATTTCTGTGAAGGTTTGCTTTCTGTGGGAGGGTTTTATTTATTTATTTGTTTGTGTGTAGGAGGTGTGAGGACATGGACGTGTGATTACAAAGAACAAACACAAACAGACGATGATTTATGTCTCAGTCAGAACACTAAATAATCTACTAGACTATAAAATACTTTGACTTCCATCCGTCTCTTCTGCTTCCTGTCGAACACCATCGCCAGGTCTTCTGAGTTCACAGCTGAAGTTCATCTCACATCACAGGAAAAAGTTACTGAAGTGTCTGAATGGATTGACTGATCAATCACATGATCCCGAGCCGAACATGATCATTTATCATTATTAAATAAAAATCTGTTTTTAGTTTGATTCAACAACCAACGCTGTTGTTGATAATATTCAGAACATGTTTTCTACACGCTGGAGTTTTATTAACCACGTCTTCTCCTCTTGACTTTTCAGTTCTGTGGCTCCCTCCCCCTCACAGTGTCTGGGGGCGGCAGCAGTCCCTAAGGGTCCAGAGTGTGGACTGGTAGCTGGAGCCAGCTCACCTCCTGGGCTGTGTGTGCGTAAGAACAACAATGAGAACACCGCTTGCGTGATTAATAGAGTACGTCGTCTTCTTCTTCCCACCAACAACATGAAGACCCAGATACATTGGTTTGGGTGACATAGACCAGAAAGTCACCTTTCCTCTGGAGATCATTCCCACCAGTCTGAGACCAGGTGCCCCCAGTAATTCCTCTGCCTGCATTTAAATGGCCGGGTGCAACTGTGTGTTCACTTTGTCACGCTCAGCCATGTTTTTTGTTCACTTTCGGCGCCATGCACCACCGTGCGCCTGGAACGCTTTGAGGTTGGAAGTTGGATATTTCAGCTCAGACATTTCCCAGTTCCGAGTGGTCTGGAATGCGGCATGTCCCTCAAACTGTACCTCCTTTCCTGCCTATCTGTGTCTGTCTGTGTCTGTGTGTGTGCTCAGTGTGTGTGTTCAATGTGTATGTGTGTGTGTGTTCAGTGTGTGTGTTCAGTGTGTATCTGTGTCTTTCTGTCTGTTCAGTGTGTGTGTTCAGTGTGTGCGTTCAGTGTGTGTGTGTGTGTGTGTGTGTCTGTCTGTGTATGTGTGTTCAATGTGTTTGTGTTCAGTGTGTTCAATGTGTGTTCAGTGTGTTCAGTGTGTGTGTGTTCAGTGTGTGTGTGTGTTCAGTGTCTGTGTGTGTTCAGTGTGTGTGTGTGTGTGTGTTCAGTGTGTGTGTCTGTCTGTGTCTTTCTGTCTGTGTATGTGTGTTCAATGTGTGTTCAATGTGTTCAGTGTGTGTTCAGTGTGTTCAGTGTGTGTGTGTTCAGTGTGTTCAATGTGTGTTCAGTGTGTTCAGTGTGTGTGTGTGTTCAATGTGTGTTCAATGTGTGTTCAATGTGTTCAGTGTGTGTTCAGTGTGTTCAGTGTGTGTGTGTTCAGTGTGTTCAATGTGTGTTCAGTGTGTTCAGTGTGTGTGTGTTCAGTGTGTTCAATGTGTGTTCAATGTGTTCAGTGTGTGTTCAGTGTGTTCAGTGTGTTCAGTGTGTGTGTGTTCAGTGTGTTCAGTGTGTTCAGTGTGTGTGTGTGTTCAGTGTGTTCAATGTGTGTTCAGTGTGTGTGTGTGTGTGTGTTCAGTGTGTGTGTCTGTGTGTGTGTGTTCAGTGTGTGTGTGTGTGTGTGTGTGTTCAGTGTGTTCAGTGTGTTCAATGTGTGTTCAGT
>NC_060172.1:3593048-3603180 GCF_021292245.1 Micropterus dolomieu | reverse complement strand
TCAGGTTTACTAACCCTGGCAAACGTTAACTAACCCTGTCTCAGGTTTACTAACCCTGGCTAAAGTTAACTAACCCTGGCTACGGTTAACTAACCCTGGCTAACCCTGGCTACGGTTAACTAACCCTGACTTACCCTGGCTACGGTTAACTAACCCTGACTAACCCTGGCTACGGTTAACTAACCCTGACTAACCCTGGCTACGGTTAACTAACCCTGGCTACGGTTAACTAACCCTGACTAACCCTGGCTATGGTTAACTAACCCTGACTAACCCTGGCTATGGTTAACTAACCCTGGCTATGGTTAACTAACCCTGGCTATGGTTAACTAACCCTGGCTATGGTTAACTAACCCTGGCAAACGTTAACTAACCCTGTCTCAGGTTTACTAACCCTGGCTAAAGTTAACTAACCCTGGCTACGGTTAACTAACCCTGGCTAACCCTGGCTACGGTTAACTAACCCTGACTTACCCTGGCTACGGTTAACTAACCCTGACTTACCCTGGCTACGGTTAACTAACCCTGGCTACGGTTAACTAACCCTGACTAACCCTGGCTACGGTTAACTAACCCTGGCTACGGTTAACTAACCCTGGCTACGGTTAACTAACCCTGGCTACGGTTAACTAACCCTGACTAACCCTGGCTATGGTTAACTAACCCTGGCTATGGTTAACTAACCCTGACTAACCCTGGCTATGGTTAACTAACCCTGACTAACCCTGGCTATGGTTAACTAACCCTGGCTATGGTTAACTAACCCTGTCTCAGGTTTACTAACCCTTGCAAACGTTAACTAACCCTGTCTCAGGTTTACTAACCCTGGCAAACGTTAACTAACCCTGTCTCAGGTTTACTAACCCTGGCAAACGTTAACTAACCCTGTCTCAGGTTTACTAACCCTGGCTCAGGTTTACTAACCCTGGCAAACGTTAACTAACCCTGTCTCAGGTTTACTAACCCTGGCTAAAGTTAACTAACCCTGGCTACGGTTAACTAACCCTGACTAACCCTGGCTACGGTTAACTAACCCTGACTAACCCTGGCTACGGTTAACTAACCCTGACTAACCCTGGCTACGGTTAACTAACCCTGACTAACCCTGGCTACGGTTAACTAACCCTGACTTACCCTGGCTACGGTTAACTAACCCTGACTAACCCTGGCTACGGTTAACTAACCCTGACTAACCCTGGCTACGGTTAACTAACCCTGACTAACCCTGGCTACGGTTAACTAACCCTGGCTACGGTTAACTAACCCTGACTAACCCTGGCTATGGTTAACTAACCCTGGCTATGGTTAACTAACCCTGGCTATGGTTAACTAACCCTGGCTAAGGTTAACTAACCCTGGCTATGGTTAACTAACCCTGGCTAAGGTTAACTAACCCTGGCTAAGGTTAACTAACCCTGGCTAAGGTTAACTAACCCTGGCTAACGTTAACTAACCCTGGCTAAGGTTAACTAACCCTGGCTAAAGTTAACTAACCCTGGCTAAGGTTAACTAACCCTGGCTAAAGTTAACTAACCCTGGCTAAGGTTAACTAACCCTGGCTAAAGTTAACTAACCCTGGCTAAGGTTAACTAACCCTGGCTACGGTTAACTAACCCTGGCTACGGTTAACTAACCCTGGCTAAAGTTAACTAACCCTGGCTAAAGTTAACTAACCCTGGCTACGGTTGGCCAACCCTGGACCTCTCAGACCGACTTTTACTGACGTTAACAAACACAGAGTTTAATCCGGGTCTTACCTGGTCCAAAGCCGTCAGCAGTTACAGACCAACTGCAGGTTTTAACAAACTGAAGCGGGAAAATGTCTCTGAATTGATTTATTTCATCAGGAAACTGTAAATATTCATAGAAACTCAGACATTAATCTGAAGAGCTGCTGACTCTCGGCTATCAGCCGCCATGTTGGTCTGAGCCGGAATTGGACGAGGATGCGAGATCCTGATACGACGTTCACGGCTGTCAGGAAAAAAGACCACCGAGCTCACGCGATGAAACACTTTGTTTTGTAAATTATATCAAAGCGTCAGAATACAGGCGTTTTCACAAAACGAAAAAGCAGAGTCACATTCTTTGTGTGTTCACACATACTCGGCCAATAAACCTGATTCTGAAGTTGCAAAACAATTTGGGTTGAAGCCTAAACAGAACCATGTTGGATGAGTAACTCTCCCCTGTTTCTCGTAGATCTTGAACGCAGCATTATCCTTTGTGTTTCAATAAAGTTTTTGAAAGCAGTGACGTCATTTATTCCGCGTTGGCCTGGACGTGGCACCGAGGAGGAGCTGCGCCCTCTCCGGTTCATCACCGCTCATCTCCGGTTCTTCTCCGCCCCGGTACCCGGCTCTTCTGCGGCTCTAACCAGCAGCTTCTCCCGGACTGACCGGCTGACATTCTCCCCCGTCAGGTTTTTCATCGTCACGCCGCTGAACCGGGACCTTTTAATTAAAAATGGGTCTGACGATCTCGTCTCTGTTCTCCAAGTTCTTCGGGAAGAAGCAGATGAGGATACTGATGGGTGAGCACCGCGGCTAGGCTAACTAGCTCTGAGGCTAACCGGGCAGGAACCGGCGGGGCAGAAACGGTCTCTGCAGGCTGGTGTTAATATTCTAACGGTTAAAGTGTCCTGTTCTCAGTTATGAAGTCCCGGTTAGTTGAACTGAAACTCTGTCTTTAGCAAAACATACTAATAGAAGCTAACACGGCTAGCCGCCAGAAGCTAACGGTCAGAGCTAACGGAGTCTGAAGGAGATGTTTAACCATCAGCTTCACTTTCACGACTGTTTTAACACTATCTCTGAAATCAAAGTGTAAATAAAAAGTATTCCAAATGTGAAGACGCTTAAAGACTGTGATCAGCTGTCAAAGACAGTTTTCTGAGGTTAAAGTTTGATGTTCTTGTTTCAGTCGGTTTGGACGCAGCTGGAAAAACAACGATCCTCTACAAACTGAAGCTCGGAGAGATCGTTACCACCATCCCGACTATCGGTAAGTGATCAATAACACACAGTCACCAGCATCCCCACTGTTGAATCAGAATCAGATTTGTTGCCAGGTATGTGTTCACATACGAGGAATTTGACTCTGGATTGTACATTGCTCATCATGTGCTTACTCATACAATAATACAGTAATAAAATCAAACACAGCCTACAGTATAGAGACACATAATAACCAACGAGCTGGAAACGGTCAGAACCGGTTCTGACAGATGTTTGTGTTTCAGGTTTTAATGTGGAGACGGTCGAGTACAAGAACATCTGTTTCACTGTCTGGGACGTCGGTGGTCAGGACAAGATCCGACCTCTGTGGAGACACTACTTCCAGAACACACAGGTACTGAGCCAAGACCAGAACACAGGGGTACTGAACACAAGTACAGAAGTACAGAGGCAAACCAGGACACAGAGGTACAGAACACAGGTACAGAGGCAGAACCAGGACACAGAGGTACAGAACACAGGACACAGAGGCGCAGAACCAGGACACAGAGGTATAGAACACAGGTACAGAGGCAGAACCAGGACACAGAGGAACAGAACACAGGTACAGAGGGGCAGAACCAGGACACAGAGGGGCAGAACCAGGACACAGAGGGGCAGAACACAGGACACAGAGGTATAGAACACAGGACACAGAGGTATAGAACACAGGTACAGAGGTATAGAACACAGGTACAGAGGTATAGAACACAGGTACAGAGGTATAGAACACAGGTACAGAGGCAGTACCAGGACACAGAGGTACATAACACAGAACACAGGTGCAGAACCAGGACACAGAGGTGCAGAACCAGGACACAGAGGCAGAACCAGGACACAGAGGCAGTACCAGGACACAGAGGTACAGAACCAGGACACAGAGGTGCAGAACACAGGTACAGAGGGGCAGAACACAGGTACAGAGGGGCAGAACACAGGTACAGAGGGGCAGAACACAGGTACAGAGGGGCAGAACACAGGTACAGAGGGGCAGAACACAGGTACAGAGGCAGTACCAGGACGCAGAGGTGCAGGACACAGAGGTGCAGAGGTGCAGGACACAGAGGTGCAGAGGTGCAGGACACAGAGGTGCAGAGGTGCAGGACACAGAGGTACAGAGGTGCAGGACACAGAGGCGCAAGGCACAGAGGCACAGAACACAGGTACAGAGGTAGAACCAGGACACAGAGGTACAGAGGCAGAACCAGGACACAGAGGTGCAGAACCAGGACACAGAGGTGCAGAACCAGGACACAGAGGTGCAGAACCAGGACACAGAGGTGCAGAACCAGGACACAGAGGTGCAGAACAGAGGTACAGAGGCAGTACCAGGACACAGAGGTGCAGAACAGAGGTACAGAGGCAGTACCAGGACACAGAGGTGCAGAACAGAGGTACAGAGGCAGTACCAGGACACAGAGGCAGTACCAGGACACAGAGGCAGTACCAGGACACAGAGGCAGTACCAGGACACAGAGGTGCAGAACACAGAGGTGCAGAACACAGAGGCAGTACCAGGACACAGAGGTGCAGAACACAGAGGTGCAGAACACAGAGGTACAGAGGTGCAGAACACAGAGGTACAGAGGTGCAGAACCAGGACACAGAGGTACATAACACAGAACACAGGTACAGAGGTAGGACACAGAGGCGCAGAACCAGGACACAGAGGCGCAGGGCACAGAGGCGCAGGGCACAGAGGCGCAGGGCACAGAGGCGCAGGGCACAGAGGCGCAGGACACAGAGGCGCAGGACACAGAGGTACAGAACACAGGTACAGGACACAGAGGCGCAAGACACAGAGGCACAGAACACAGGTACAGAGGTAGAACCAGGACACAGAGGTACAGAACAGAGGCACAGACCCAGGACACAGAGGCACAGACCCAGGACACAGAGGTACAGAGGCAGAACCAGGATACATGGTAAGGTGAGCTTTGTTAAGCCCTGGATATACTTGCTTTTAACTACATGTTCGCGTACGTAAGATGGCTGCCACGCATTTCCTGCGTTCCTTTGGAGCGTAGCTTGTGCAAGTCCCCAGGAATTAACGCTACGTGTCCACGAGATGCAGTTCAGTACATGAACATGGGGGCAGTACGATGTCTCGTTAAAATAACAAGCTACTTGAGTGTAACTATGTTTGGTTTGTTTACAATGTGGGAATGTGGAGGTTGTCAAGGAAGATAATCCGGTGTTGGCGAAGGATGACCCGGTCCTGGTCTGCCCCCTTGTGGATTCAGGTTTAATCCTTCAGGTACACGCAAAGTAGGCAGGCAAGTATGTGAACAAAGCCGTTTGTGTGGCCGACGCCTGTCTACGCCTACGCATTGTTAAAAATTGAGTATATCCAGGGCTTCGAGCTCCAGGTTGTTCTGGCCGCACCAGAGAGCCAGCTGATCAGCCTCTCGTCTGCAGGCCGGCTCATCACCGTCCCAGATGAGGCCGCTGACCCTTCAGGAGTCTCTATAAGACATGATTATAGAAAATATAAACTATCACTTTATATTGATGAGATTTCTGAGGATGTGATGTCATGTGTGACCTCTGACTTCCTGTGCAGGGTCTGATCTTCGTGGTGGACAGTAACGACAGAGAGCGAGTAGCGGAGTCGGCCGAGGAGCTCTCTAAGATGGTGAGTAGCCTATACTTACTGCTGCTGTGAGAAACACAGTCACACAACACCTGTTGATGATGTCACTAGTCACATGACTCTCTCTGTAGATCCAGGAGGACGAGCTGAAGGAGGCAGTTCTTCTTGTGTTTGCTAACAAACAGGATCTTCCCAACGCCATGGGAGTCAGCGAACTCACCGACAAACTGGGTCTGCACAGCCTGCGCAGCAGAACTGTAAGAATGACGACGGATCGGTTATCAATACAATCCGTATGGAGCAGGGGTTCTCAAAGTGTGAGGCGGGCCTCCCCAGGGGGGCCCCAAACAGGTTCAGAGGAGGCTCAGTGAATGGACGTGAAACAACATCACATTACTGCATTAGTTATGAAAAGGAGATCCCAGAGAAGAAAAGCCTGCATGTGTGAGAGTTCAGAGATACGGTAGTTTCTGACTCCATTAGTTACTAAAAGCCTCTGGCAGAGCTTTTTAAACCTATTTGCTGCAGTCAGAAGTTTTGTCAAACAGCAGTATCAGGCTATTTTGGCTCAAATGTTGAGTCTATGGGATCCAATAATATAATCATGATCCCATTATGTATCCTGGAACTGAGCGAAACTTATGTGGCAGCGGGGCAGGGAACAATACGTCTGTATAGACTGTGCACGCTTCAAAATAAGAGCGCACTTGTATCCAAATAAATGTAAAACGTTCAGACCCTCTAGACCGGTAGTCGGCAATAGGCGGCCAGGTGGCTTTGATAGCAGAAAAATAACAGATACAGTTACTCACACATTCACTTCCTCTTAAGTGATTGTGCCTCTAAAATAAAAGTGTGAGAACGTGTTTTGCAGCAATGCTTTATTTATTAAGAGCTTTTACTTTGAAGGAGTCTCCGGCATGCTTGACACAGCTCTGAAAGAGCCGTCAGTAAACGTGTGATCGGATTCCCCTGAAGTAGGAACGCGCACACATCAGTGCAGCACGTGCTTTATTTTTTTTTTATTGTGAGCATGTGCAAAAGTGTCCTGTTATTAAAAAGTCTCTGCAGGAAGGTGTAATCGATCCTGCGTCCTCCCTAACAGGAGTCCTGCACAGCACCGACTCAGCTGCACGTGATTTGGAATCATTTGACTTTGTTCTGGCTCGCCATATAACGGCTTGTAAAACATTTGGCCCGATGCCAGACTTATTTGCCGACCCCTGGTCCTGGTCTAGACGATACTGGATCCTTTTAGCCTGATATCATCCTGCGGCTCACCTGTGCAGGTGTCTAATAACTGTTACCTGTGTGTTTCTGTCTCCTCAGTGGCACGTCCAGGCCACCTGTGCCACGCAGGGTACTGGTCTGTACGAGGGTCTGGACTGGCTCTCCAATGAGCTGTCAAAACGTTAGACCACCTGACAGGAAACAGGAAGCAGCAGACTGATGTCACCGACTGATGTCACCGTGTACAAACTGATGAGGAGGAAGAGGAGGAGGAGGAGAGTTTCACAGGACTGTTTTTGTTTTTTTTAAATTATAAATGTGTCTGTCTGTCTGTAGGAGGAAGTGATGTCATGGACTCTGAGCTCACTTTGATTTCCCATCATCCTCTTCTGTTCTTCTGCAGCTGTTTGTTAGATCTGTTTTTTCTTTTAATCCGCATGTTTTAACTCAGAATCATGTGACGGGATGTCAATGAAGAGGAGGGGCGGGGCTTAATACAGGTGACCGTGTACCTGTGAGCAGGGGGCGGGGTTTATGACAGGGGCCAGTTAGCTGGCGATTCCACAGAGCCGATCCTGAAGGCCTCGTCATTCCTTATCAATGTGAAGAAGCAGAGACGATGATGCAATAAAGGTTTTTTCTTCTCAGCTGTTTCCTGTTTGTTGACCTGAGCTTCAGAACCTCCTGAGGGTGAAGTCAGTTTCACAGAAATGTGCTAAACAAGTGTTTCTCAACGGGGGCGTCCACAAGATGACGGGGGGCGCTGGAAGCTACATTTTGAGAAAGGGGGGCGCGGAGCTGCGTTTGTTGAGCTGAAAGTTGTAAGGCGAGTTAAGATCCACAAAAATACGAGTGGAAACTTTCAACTACTTGCAAAAAACTGTGTGTGCAACATTAAAACATGCAAGTTTCCTCCACTGCGACTGGACAGCGTGAATCCTAAGCGCTCTGCAGGGTTTCCGTCAGCCTCTTGTGGCGCAGCTCCGTGCTGCCTTCAGGGGAACGGGAAGTCAGAGTAGCGATCATCTGTAAAATTTCAGCCAGATGGCGTTTACTGTGTGAACTCTGGAAAGCTGTCTCTATTATTACTGTGGAAAAATGTCTTTCTCTTAAAAGCGTTAACTTCTGCCCTTCTGTCGCCGTGTTTACACTTTCACGGGGGGATATTTCGCAGCGTCCAGCAGCTGATGTAATGACAGTAATGAAGTTTGTGCCATGTAGAGTGTCGATTTAAAAAGAAGTAACGTTAAAAGCTGCAGCCTTGCTCTGTTCGGGAGCAGCTGCAGATCTTTGCGGGGTTCGTTACAGCCTAATCTGAGCTTCACAGGGTCTCTGGTAGCCCGCTAACTAACTAAGGTTACCGGTGGAGATGAATAAATGAATAAGGAGAGAGAAATTGCCTGTTACGTGGTCGCCCCTGAAGTTTCAACAGCCTCTAAACGCCATCAGACTAACTGCTCCGCCCTTTATGGTCAAATATTAGTGTTCTTATTTTACACACTGCTGGCCGCAAGCATATATCATATCAAAATTCAGGGCAAATAGCCAAGATCTTTTTGTTGGGGGGCGGTTAGGGACCTGGATAATGGATAGGGGGGCGCTGGCCCAAAAAAGGTTGAGAACCACTGCACTGAACGAACATGACGGTGTGCTGAAGAAGACCGAGACCATGAACTCGTTACGTTAGGGAAGAGTTCAGAGGGAATAAAGCAGCTGGCAGGAGACTGTCAGACTCCCCCTGCTGGCTGTTAGAGAGAACGCAGGTTTAAGGCTTCACTCTTTCAGACTGCAGGTTCCTGCTCCGTTTAAAGGTTTATAGTTTTATAATGAATCACTTCTTTATCTCTGCTTTGGGTACAAAGAGACTTGTTTTTCTCCTGTAGTGATGCAGGAAGGAGCTAACGTTAGCACCATGGTTAGCTGCTACTACTACTGCTGTTTGCTTCATAACATTCAATTTATATGTATTGTGGTTTTCCACAACCTCTGTAACTAACTCAGTAAAATTTTATTTATATAGTGCCAAATCACAACAACAGTTATCTCACAGCGCTTTTCATAAAGAGCAGGTCGATTTTTCTGTTTAATGGAAAGTGACCCGTGCCAGCAGATAAAAGAGAAAGTGAGAACTGATTCAATAAAACATTTTCATAAAAACAGTGTCGACGTTAAAACTGCGAAGCTTACGAAGAAAGTGCATGCGTTGATGTGCTTTTTTACACACAGCATCAACCTGGTACTCAAAGTCTACTGTCGATCACAGTCCCAAGATATTTGTACTGCTGCACTAGTTCAACTGGCTGGTTGTCCATTACAACAGGGGAAATGACAGTGGGGTTTCTACTGAAGTCGATGCACATCTCTTTCGTTTTTGCCACATTAATATTTAAAAAAGAGGATTTACACCAATCAATAAAATCCTTCACTACAGGACCGTGTTCGGGGTCATCACTGCTGAGGATGGACACAATGACCGACTCATCCGCAAATTTAATAATGTGGCGCTGTTCATTATGGCTTCATCCACGCCTCTGCCCGACCTGTAGGCAAACTGGAGAGGGTCTAACTTATCCTGTACAGTGTCCAAAAGTGCACCCTTCACTAGCCTTTCAAAAGCTTTCATGACAAGAGATGTGAGTGTCACTGCTCTGAAGTCACTGAGGGTCTCAGGAACAATTACTGAGTCCTTCCGAAGACAAGGGACCTTATGCAGCTGTAAAGACAACTGGAAGATGAAGCAGAAGATGTCTGCCAGCTGGACAGCACAGTTCTTCAGAACACGACCCCCGATCCCATCGGGACCTGGACTCTTCCTTTCTTTTACACCACAAAAGAGTTTCAAGACCATGAATTTATCAATGGGCACAATTGACTAGTAACAATAGTCGTTGCAGCAGAGGGTGTCGAGCAGGAACACGGGAGCAGCAGGTGACCCGCAACCACAGATCCAGACTCCACAGCTCCAGAGCCAGAAACACCTGCAGGAAGTGATAGGAGGAGAGAGGAGAGGGACGAGAAAGCACAAGACTACCAGAAAGGGGAGAAGTTGTGTTAGTAACATGCAATAATGGGATGAGGTTGCATACAGAGGGAGAGAAAGTAGAGGAGAGAGGAGCTCAGTGCATCATGGGAAATCCCCCGGCAGTCTAGGCCTATAGCAGCATAACTAAGGGATGGTTCAGGACTCACCTGAGCCAGCCCTAACTATAAGCTTTATCAAAGAGGAAAGTCTTAAGCCTACTCTTAAATGTGGAGATGGTGTCTGCCTCCTGAACCCAAACTGGAACCTGGTTCCACAGGAGAGGAGCTTGAT
>NC_060172.1:3589658-3592948 GCF_021292245.1 Micropterus dolomieu | reverse complement strand
AGAAACACCTGCAGGAAGTGATAGGAGGAGAGAGGAGAGGGACGAGAAAGCACAAGACTACCAGAAAGGGGAGAAGTTGTGTTAGTAACATGCAATAATGGGATGAGGTTGCATACAGAGGGAGAGAAAGTAGAGGAGAGAGGAGCTCAGTGCATCATGGGAAATCCCCCGGCAGTCTAGGCCTATAGCAGCATAACTAAGGGATGGTTCAGGACTACCTGAGCCAGCCCTAACTATAAGCTTTATCAAAGAGGAAAGTCTTAAGCCTACTCTTAAATGTGGAGATGGTGTCTGCCTCCTGAACCCAAACTGGAACCTGGTTCCACAGGAGAGGAGCTTGATAGCTGAACGCTCTGGCTCCTAGTCTACTTTTGCAGACTCTAGGAACCACAGGTGCATTCTGGGAGCGCAGTGCTCTGGTGGGGTAGTAACGTGACCCTCATTATATGCAATACTGCAACATAATGATTCAGACACCACAGAGGAAGAATAAAGTGTGACAACACCTCATTGTAATATTCAGTCCAGCTCGCTAACTGTTAGCATGTAGCTCTCCCTGCTCAGCCTCTGAAACAAACACGTTATCATGTGACCGTTCAGAGACTCCAGCTGATACAGTAAAGCTGCAGAGGGAGTTTACCTGAGGACTCATTAGTTAGTAAAATGCCTACAAGCCCCTGAGAAACGTCACACGGGCCCTTTAACCGCGCTGTGTCGGGCTGACTCTTATTTTGAAAAGCGCGGACTCGGATGTGTGTAGCGCATGTTCCGGTAGATAAGCGAGGGTCTGTCAGCCCGTCGGTTCAGTCTCCGTTGTTACCGGACAGATCAGGATGTCTTCAGACCCGTGCTCCTTCTCCTCCTTCACCAGGTGTGCTACCAAACACCTGAACCTGTCCCTGCACGTGGACTTCGACAGACACGTGATCAAGGCCAAGGTGGAGCTGACCGTGGAGGCTCTGGAGGACCGTTTCTCTGCTCTGGTAACGTTAACGGAGCCCGGTGCTCTGCCCCGGTACAGCTGCACGTTAGCCTCAAAGCTAACGGCTCATTCAGCCCGAGTTTAATTATTCCCACCGTTTCACGGTCCGTGAAGTGCTCATTAGCTAAAACTGAACTGCGCTTAAAACCTGCGATAATTACATGAAGTCTGGTCTGAGTTCTAACTCGGTGGTCTGAATGTGTGTTAACTCTGTTAAACAGTCCGCAACGGGTGAAACGGCAACGAACGTGGGGTTGTTTATAAATCAAAGTTTTATCATTTTCAAATCCTTTATCATTCAGTTCGTCATGTGCGACATGTACTTCTGTCTGAACAGGGTGTAAACTGGACATTCTTGTTGTGCGGACACGAATCAGGAGAGCTGACTTTCACTTTAACAAACAACTTTTACTAAAACCTCCAGAACAAAACACATGAAATGTAATGTCGTGGTTCAAAACTGTAAAATCCTACAGATGGTACTGTCATTCGGCATAATCCAGTTTACACCAGTGAAGTTAATAATCCAGTTTGAGGCTGGCGTCACAAAGTGTTCCTCCGCTTCTAAAAGTTTGAAGCTGAGTTCTTCGCTCCTCGTTAAGTTTAGGATCTGTATGGACCCGCAGAGGAGTCTGTCTCACTGTCGTCCTGGAATGAACGGCAACAGAACATCAGACACTGTAACGGACACATGGCCATTTCTAATTTCTTTCTTTGGATTCAGGTCTCCCTTGTAAAAGAACCGGGTCTCAGTGGGACTTTCCTCTTAAAATAAAGCTTGATGTCGATCTGAATGACGTATCTGAGAAAAAGTATAAAAACAGTTTTACAATGTTTTTAAATGGACTTTGGCGTGACACAGTTTAGATGTCTCTGAGCTGAATGGATGTGGACTTTAGTTTAGGACAGGTGAGCCATAATCAGCCCTGACTCAGCAGGTTCATCAGTAATCAGTAAAGTGTTGTTTTATCTGCTGCAGACTTTGGACACCAGAGACCTGAAGATCGTCTCGGTGAGAGCGAATGGACAAACGGCGCGCTTTACTATGGGCCCCAAACACAGCTTCAAGGGGACGCCTCTGGACATCACGCTGCCCTTTGACCTCTCCAGGTGACCTCTTCTTCTCTGTCCTCATGTAATGTATTTTCAGAATAAAATGTAACCAACGTGTCTGTGTTCTGGACCAATCAGAGGTCAGCACGTGATCGTGGAGGTGACCTATGAGACGTCTCCGTCTGCCTCGGCTCTGCAGTGGCTCTCACCCGAACAGACTGCTGGGAAGAAACAACCGTACCTGTTCAGCCAGTGTCAGGTGAGTGCAGACAGAGACAGAGACACGCAGAGGCAGAGAGACAGACACGCAGAGGCAGAGAGAGAGACACGCAGAGGCAGAGGCAGAGAGACAGACACGCAGAGGCAGAGAGAGAGACAGACACGCAGAGGCAGAGAGAGAGACAGACACGCAGAGGCAGAGAGAGACAGACACGCAGAGGCAGAGAGACAGACACGCAGAGGCAGAGAGAGAGACAGACACGCAGAGGCAGAGACAGACACGCAGAGGCAGAGACACGCAGAGGCAGAGAGAGAGAGACACGCAGAGGCAGAGAGACAGACACGCAGAGGCAGAGGCAGAGAGACAGACACGCAGAGGCAGAGAGAGAGACAGACACGCAGAGGCAGAGAGAGAGACAGACACGCAGAGGCAGAGAGAGACAGACACGCAGAGGCAGAGAGAGAGACACGCAGAGGCAGAGAGAGAGACAGACACGCAGAGGCAGAGAGACACGCAGAGGCAGAGAGAGAGACACGCAGAGGCAGAGAGAGAGACACGCAGAGGCAGAGAGAGAGACACGCAGAGGCAGAGAGAGAGACAGACACGCAGAGAGAGAGACAGACACGCAGAGAGAGAGACAGACACGCAGAGAGAGAGACAGACACGCAGAGGCAGAGACAGACACGCAGAGGCAGAGAGAGAGACGCAGAGGCAGAGAGAGAGACGCAGAGGCAGAGAGAGAGACGCAGAGGCAGAGAGAGAGACGCAGAGGCAGAGAGAGAGACGCAGAGGCAGAGAGAGAGAGAGACACGCAGAGACAGACAGTAGGAGAGGAGAGACACGCAGAGACAGACAGTAGGAGAGGAGAGACAAGCAGAGGCAGAGAGACAAGCAGAGGCAGAGAGAGAGAGACAAGCAGAGGCAGAGAGAGACAGACACGCAGAGGCAGAGAGAGAGACAGACACGCAGAGGCAGAGAGAGAGACAGACACGCAGAGGCAGAGGCAGAGACAGACACGCAGAGGCAGAGGCAGAG
>NC_060172.1:3589203-3589638 GCF_021292245.1 Micropterus dolomieu | reverse complement strand
AGAGGCAGAGAGAGAGACGCAGAGGCAGAGAGAGAGACGCAGAGGCAGAGAGAGAGACGCAGAGGCAGAGAGAGAGACGCAGAGGCAGAGAGAGAGACGCAGAGGCAGAGAGAGAGACACGCAGAGACAGACAGTAGGAGAGGAGAGACACGCAGAGACAGACAGTAGGAGAGGAGAGACACGCAGAGACAGACAGTAGGAGAGGAGAGACAAGCAGAGGCAGAGAGAGAGAGACAAGCAGAGGCAGAGAGAGAGAGACAAGCAGAGGCAGACAGTAGGAGAGAAGAGACAAGCAGAGACAGAGAGACAAGCAGAGGCAGAGAGAGAGAGACAAGCAGAGGCAGAGAGAGAGAGACAAGCAGAGGCAGACAGTAGGAGAGAAGAGACACGCAGAGAGAGAGAGACAAGCAGAGGCGGGGAGAGAGACAAGCAGAG
>NC_060172.1:3588752-3589183 GCF_021292245.1 Micropterus dolomieu | reverse complement strand
CAGAGAGAGACACGCAGAGGCAGAGAGAGACAGTAGGAGAGGAGAGACACGCAGAGGCAGAGAGAGAGACAGACACGCAGAGGCAGAGAGAGAGACAGACACGCAGAGGCAGAGAGAGAGACAGACACGCAGAGGCAGAGAGAGAGACAGACACGCAGAGGCAGACAGTAGGAGAGAAGAGACAAGCAGAGGCAGAGAGGGAGACAAGCAGAGACAGAGAGGGAGACAAGCAGAGACAGAGAGGGAGACAAGCAGAGACAGAGAGAGAGACAAGCAGAGGCAGAGAGAGAGACAAGCAGAGGCAGAGAGAGAGACAAGCAGAGGCAGACAGTGGGAGAGAAGAGACACGCAGAGAGACAGACGCGCAGAGACAGACGCGCAGAGACAGAGAGACACGCAGATACAGACACGCAGAGACAGAGACAGCTGTT
>NC_060172.1:3586162-3588732 GCF_021292245.1 Micropterus dolomieu | reverse complement strand
GGCGGGGAGAGAGACAAGCAGAGACGGGGAGAGACACGCAGAGGCAGAGAGAGAGACACGCAGAGAGAGAGAGAGACAGAGAGAGACAAGCAGAGACAGACAGTAGGAGAGAGACAAGCAGAGGCAGAGAGAGAGACAAGCAGAGGCAGACAGTGGGAGAGAAGAGACACGCAGAGAGACAGACGCGCAGAGACAGACGCGCAGAGACGCAGATACAGACACGCAGAGACAGAGACAGCTGTTCTAAAAGCACTGTGGCGTCATCGTTCTGTATTCTCCAGCTTGGATTTTAATAATGAATAATTTCTAGAAAGTAAAACAGAGAAATCATTAAATAAAATCCAAACCCTGAAAGATAAAATGAGACAAAAGATTGTTCTTTAGTTATTGATGGTTGAACAGTTTAATGTTTTAACTGCGATGGTGAAGAGAACGTCGGATAAAGAGGAACGCGTTCAGGTGGAACCGTTAAACTGAAGCGGAAACTAAATGTTGTCACCGAGTTTCAACACAACTTAAAGTTTCTTCACTGCCAATAAATTGTTCAGTGTTTCCTCTTTTTCTCCCCAGACGTCTTCAGTCGACTTCATGTTTTTAAAGACGTGTGAAGAGAAAACGATTTGATCCTGATGTTTTTACACTAAAAGGGAAATAAAGAGACCGGGGCCCGGATTCATAAAGATTCTAAGAATCCTCTCAGAGAACTCTTAATTTAGCTTAAAAACTTTTTCAGAGGAGTCTTTGCTTAAGAGCGATCAGGGACTGATCTGAGAGCAACTCTGAGCAAAAAAGACAAACTTTCATCTTAGTGAGGAGGCGGGGCTGACCCCGTTGCTATGGATGACACAATCTTTTGAAGACTGTGATTGGTTGGTTGTCCAAGAAGGTAAAAAAGAGTGATTTTAAGTAAAGGTTCTTTTCTAAGCCTTCACTTCGGAAACGCCATGCGTAATATTTCCTGTTTGACCGTTCTCTCACACACACACATTATATATGTGTACATAGATCCTGTTTTTTATTCACAGCGCGGGGCGAGAAGCAGACGTGGGAGCGTACAACACAAACTATTAACGGTTCATTCCCCCTGCTTGTGCGCACCAGGGAAGCCTGCGAGGTGGGAATGTCCAGTGGAAACGAAATGAACTGCGACACAATGAGAGGCTGAAAGTGCTGTGATCGTTTGTGTGATCACTCTGCTTACAGAAGGTGGTGACAGACCCAAATCATCACTGCTGCATTTCCCCAGTAATGTAGTGATTCCTCTCATTCCTGCGCGTCTCTAATAAGATCCGTCACAAACACGATCCCTGCACCATCTGATCTACAGCGTCTGATTTACTCACTGTCTGCAACACGTTTCTTCTCCCTCTTCGTTTTTCTGCCATTTTCTCCTCTACTAAAACTCTTAAAAGTCCTCGTCCCTGCTCCGAACTATTTTGACTCTTTCAAGGCTTAAGATACTTTCTGAATTACTTTTTTCTTTACTAGGATTTTTTCTTTAATTTTAAGAGTAAACGCCCACATTTCTAAGAATTTCTTAGGATTTTGTCACTAGGAGCTCCTTTGCTTTTTTTATGAATAGGGGCCCAGATGTTCTTAGTGTGTGTGTCAGAAACACAATGGACAGATCACATGACAGACAGACAGACAGACAGACACAGACAGACAGACACACACAGACAGACACAGACAGACAGACACAGACAGACACAGACAGACAGAGACACACACAGAGACACAGAGAGACAGACATACAGACAAACAGAGACACAGACAGAGACACAGAGAGACAGCCACAGAGAGACAGACAGAGACACACACAGAGACAGAGACACAGACATACAGAGAGACAGACAGACAGACAAACACAGAGACAGACAGAGACAAACACAGAGAGACAGACACAGAGACACAGACAGACAGACACAGAGACACACACAGACAGACAGACACAGAGACACACACAGACAGACAGAGACACACAGACAGACAGACACAGAGACACACACAGACAGACAGAGACACAGACACAGAGACACAGAGACACACACAGACAGACAGAGACAAACACAGAGACGGACAGACAGACACAGAGACTGAAAGACAGAGACACAGACATAAAGGTGAAATACTGACTGAACTGTTTTCTCCCTGGGTCTTGTCTTACAGGCTAATCACTGCAGGAGTATGGTTCCCTGTCAGGACAGTCCGTCTGTCAAACACACCTACTACGCTCAGGTAACACACACACACACACACACACACACACACACCTACCTACTGTACAGTGATGTCACTCTGTGTATTGTTTCTCAGGTATCTGTACCTAAGGACCTGGTGGCTGTGATGAGTGCAGTGAGAGACGGACAGGAAGTCCATCCTCAGGACAACAACCGCATCGTCTACAGGTTCAGACAGCCGGTCAGTTCGCTCTTGTTCTACTCTTTATTTACGTGACGTCTGGAATCCGTCGGCGGGATCACAGACGTAAAGTTTAAGTCCGGCTGTGACGTCTCAGGGTGACGGCCTTTCCTCCCGACTCCCCAATCATCTTTCTGTTTCTGAAACGT
>NC_060172.1:3582238-3586062 GCF_021292245.1 Micropterus dolomieu | reverse complement strand
ATGGATGACACAATCTTTTGAAGACTGTGATTGGTTGGTTGTCCAAGAAGGTAAAAAAGAGTGATTTTAAGTAAAGGTTCTTTTCTAAGCCTTCACTTCGGAAACGCCATGCGTAATATTTCCTGTTTGACCGTTCTCTCACACACACACATTATATATGTGTACATAGATCCTGTTTTTTATTCACAGCGCGGGGCGAGAAGCAGACGTGGGAGCGTACAACACAAACTATTAACGGTTCATTCCCCCTGCTTGTGCGCACCAGGGAAGCCTGCGAGGTGGGAATGTCCAGTGGAAACGAAATGAACTGCGACACAATGAGAGGCTGAAAGTGCTGTGATCGTTTGTGTGATCACTCTGCTTACAGAAGGTGGTGACAGACCCAAATCATCACTGCTGCATTTCCCCAGTAATGTAGTGATTCCTCTCATTCCTGCGCGTCTCTAATAAGATCCGTCACAAACACGATCCCTGCACCATCTGATCTACAGCGTCTGATTTACTCACTGTCTGCAACACGTTTCTTCTCCCTCTTCGTTTTTCTGCCATTTTCTCCTCTACTAAAACTCTTAAAAGTCCTCGTCCCTGCTCCGAACTATTTTGACTCTTTCAAGGCTTAAGATACTTTCTGAATTACTTTTTTCTTTACTAGGATTTTTTCTTTAATTTTAAGAGTAAATGCCCACATTTCTAAGAATTTCTTAGGATTTTGTCACTAGGAGCTCCTTTGCTTTTTTTATGAATAGGGGCCCAGATGTTCTTAATGTGTGTGTCAGAAACACAATGGACAGATCACATGACAGACAGACACAGACAGACAGACACAGACAGACAGACACAGACAGACAGACAGAGACAGACACAGAGAGACAGACATACAGAGAGACAGACATACAGAGAGACAGACACAGACATACAGAGAGACAGACATACAGAGAGACAGACATACAGAGACAGAGACACAGACATACACAGAGACAGACAGAGACAAACACAGAGAGACAGACACAGAGACACAGACAGACAGAGACAAACACAGAGAGACAGACACAGAGACACAGACAGACAGAGACACACACAGAGACAGAGACACAGACAGACAGAGAGACAGACAGACAAACACAGAGACAGACAGAGACAAACACAGAGAGACAGACAGAGACACAGACAGACAGACACAGAGACACACACACACAGACAGACAGAGACACAGACAGACAGCCACAGAGAGACAAACACAGAGAGACAGACAGAGACACAGACAGACACAGAGACACACACAGACAGACAGAGACACAGACACAGAGACACAGACAGACAGACAGACACAGAGACAAACACAGAGACGGACAGACAGACACAGAGACTGAAAGACAGAGACACAGACATAAAGGTGAAATACTGACTGAACTGTTTTCTCCCTGGGTCTTGTCTTACAGGCTAATCACTGCAGGAGTATGGTTCCCTGTCAGGACAGTCCGTCTGTCAAACACACCTACTACGCTCAGGTAACACACACACACACACACACACACACACACACCTACCTACTGTACAGTGATGTCACTCTGTGTATTGTTTCTCAGGTATCTGTACCTAAGGACCTGGTGGCTGTGATGAGTGCAGTGAGAGACGGACAGGAAGTCCATCCTCAGGACAACAACCGCATCGTCTACAGGTTCAGACAGCCGGTCAGTTCGCTCTTGTTCTACTCTTTATTTACGTGACGTCTGGAATCCGTCGGCGGGATCACAGACGTAAAGTTTAAGTCCGGCTGTGACGTCTCAGGGTGACGGCCTTTCCTCCCGACTCCCCAATCATCTTTCTGTTTCTGAAACGTTACCTGAAGGAAGTGGCGGGATAATTTTTCACTGTGACCTTAATGATTACATGTGACTAAAACACTGACGCATGATGATGATCAATAAGTTCCTGAGGTTTGACCTTTGACCTGACTCCATATAACCGCTAATAAACTCCTGATGAAGCCGAACAGCTTGAAACTAAACGACTGACGAGCAAAATGAAGTGTGTCATGTGATCAGATGGATCAGTGAACAACACTTTGACCTCTGAACTCTGTTCTCAGGTGCCCATGCCTTCTTACCTGATAGCCATCGTGGTTGGAGCTCTGGAGAGCAGGTACTCCGTCTCACCTGTTCACTGATGTCATCATGTCACCTGCTGCAGGTAAACAGTGTTTCTGTGCTCTGATTGGTCGACAGGGAGATCGGGCCGAGGTCAAGAGTCTGGTCTGAGAAGGAGTTTGTGGATAAAGCAGCGTTTGAGTTCTCTGAGGTGAGTCACAGTTCAGGTCGGTGTGGGAAGTCAAATACGTTAATCGATCGTGTGGATCAGAAACAAAATGCAAAGTGAGTGAACAGAAGAAAATCTCTGTGTCCTGGTGGTGGGCCGGGCTCCCTCTGTGTCCTGGTGGTGGGCCGGGCTCCCTCTGTGTCCTGGTGGTGGGCCGGGCTCCCTCTGTGTCCTGGTGGTGGGCCGGGCTCCCTCTGTGTCCTGGTGGTGGGCCGGGCTCCCTCTGTGTCCTGTGTCTTTCATCTGCTGCAGGAAGTTTCTGCGTCTCCGGTCTGTCTTGAAACGTCTCCTGGAGAGACCCTGCTGATGCAGCATAACCACCGTTTGTCATGGTGTCTGACTCTGACCTTCAGCACCTTCCTCCTACAGCTGTTTGCTTGAACCTACAGACTGACTTTAGGATCCTCGGCACCCGATTGGTTTAATAGTTTAATCAAACACCCGACGATGTGCCTGCAGAATCCCTGACTGTGTGCAGGTGTACCTACGAGAACTGGTGCTGTTTGAAGTGGGCGGGGCTGACACCAGACTTTCTTCTGTTCGCTCACTTTTCATTTAGTTCATTGGTAAATTGAATCTGTTAACTCGCCTGTTGGTAGAAGCATTCTTATTTGACAGCATCTTTCCAACAGTTGTGTCTGATTGAACAGCCGTCTGCTTTAGTCCAAATGAGTTCACCGTAGAACCCAGGAATCTGAATATTATCTGACCTTGAATCAGACGGAGACCATGTTGAAGACGGCGGAGGACCTGGCAGGACCGTATGTCTGGGGTCAGTACGACATCCTGGTCCTTCCTCCATCTTTCCCCTACGGAGGAATGGAGAACCCCTGCCTGACCTTTGCCACCCCCACCCTGCTGGTACGCAGACACGCAGACATGCAGGCAGACAGAGACAGACACGCAGACAGACAGGCAGACAGGCAGACAGGCAGACAGGCAGACAGACAGACAGGCAGACAGACAGACAGGCAGACAGACAGACAGACAGACAGACAGACATGCAGGCAGACAGACATGCAGGCAGACAGACATGCAGGCAGACAGACATGCAGGCAGACAGACATGCAGGCAGACAGACATGCAGGCAGACAGACATGCAGACATGCAGGCAGACAGACATGCAGACATGCAGGCAGACAGACATGCAGACATGCAGACAGACAGAGGCAGGCAGACAGAGACAGACAGAGGCAGGCAGACAGAGACAGACAGGCAGGCAGACAGGCAGGCAGACAGACAGGCAGGCAGACAGACAGACATGCAGGCAGACAGAGACAGACAGGCAGACAGACAGACAGACATGCAGACAGACAGAGACAGACAGGCAGACAGACAGACAGACATGCAGACAGACAGAGACAGGCAGACAGACAGACATGCAGGCAGACAGAGACAGGCAGACAGACAGACATGCAGGCAGACAGAGACAGGCAGACAGACAGACATGCAGGCAGACAGAGACAGGCAGACAGACAGACATGCAGGCAGACAGAGACAGGCAGACA
>NC_060172.1:3579770-3582138 GCF_021292245.1 Micropterus dolomieu | reverse complement strand
TCTGTGTCCTGGTGGTGGGCCGGGCTCCCTCTGTGTCCTGGTGGTGGGCCGGGCTCCCTCTGTGTCCTGGTGGTGGGCCGGGCTCCCTCTGTGTCCTGCCGCTCTGATGTCTCTGCTGGACATCTTCAGACTGAAGAGCAGTCAGCTTGATGTGTCTTTCATCTGCTGCAGGAAGTTTCTGCGTCTCCGGTCTGTCTTGAAACGTCTCCTGGAGAGACCCTGCTGATGCAGCATAACCACCGTTTGTCATGGTGTCTGACTCTGACCTTCAGCACCTTCCTCCTACAGCTGTTTGCTTGAACCTACAGACTGACTTTAGGATCCTCGGCACCCGATTGGTTTAATAGTTTAATCAAACACCCGACGATGTGCCTGCAGAATCCCTGACTGTGTGCAGGTGTACCTACGAGAACTGGTGCTGTTTGAAGTGGGCGGGGCTGACACCAGACTTTCTTCTGTTCGCTCACTTTTCATTTAGTTCATTGGTAAATTGAATCTGTTAACTCGCCTGTTGGTAGAAGCATTCTTATTTGACAGCATCTTTCCAACAGTTGTGTCTGATTGAACAGCCGTCTGCTTTAGTCCAAATGAGTTCACCGTAGAACCCAGGAATCTGAATATTATCTGACCTTGAATCAGACGGAGACCATGTTGAAGACGGCGGAGGACCTGGCAGGACCGTATGTCTGGGGTCAGTACGACATCCTGGTCCTTCCTCCATCTTTCCCCTACGGAGGAATGGAGAACCCCTGCCTGACCTTTGCCACCCCCACCCTGCTGGTACGCAGACACGCAGACATGCAGACAGAGGCAGACAGACATGCAGGCAGACAGAGACAGACACGCAGACATGCAGGCAGACAGAGACAGACACGCAGACATGCAGACAGAGGCAGACAGACATGCAGACAGAGACAGACACGCAGACATGCAGGCAGACAGAGACAGACACGCAGACATGCAGGCAGACAGAGACAGACACGCAGACATGCAGGCAGACAGAGACAGACACGCAGACATGCAGGCAGACAGAGACAGACATGCAGACATGCAGACAGAGGCAGACATGCAGACAGAGGCAGACAGAGGCAGACATGCAGACAGAGGCAGACAGAGACAGACAGACATGCGGACAGAGACAGACAGACATGCGGACAGAGACAGACAGACATGCGGACAGAGACAGACAGACATGCGGACAGAGGCAGACATGCAGACATGCAGGCAGACATGCAGACATGCAGGCAGAGACAGACATGCAGACAGACATGCAGACATGCAGACAGAGACAGACATGCAGACATGCAGACAGACAGACAGACAGACAGACATGCAGACAGAGACAGACAGACACAAAATTAGAATTTTGTGAAAGTTTGTTTTTCTGTAATTTAATTTAAAAAGAGTACTGTTCTGATGTTTAAGATTAATTCCACATCAAGTGAAATCTTTTTTAATCTTGATGATTACTTCTTACAGCTCATGGAAATCAAAAATTCATTTGTCAAAATATATCAGTCTGGTTCAGTTGTCCAGAAGTCAGTGACCCGGTCCACCAGGAGCCTTAGCAGGTCCCTGCTGAAAGGGCTGGCTCTTGCAAGTCCTGGATCAGTAATGTTCATGGGGACTGGAAGGTTAAAGTGTGGCAGGACAAGGTGACAAGCAGCCTGTCAGGCAAAGCAGGTTCAAGAACTTGGTGGAGCTTCACAAGGAGTGGACTGAGGCTGGAGTCATCAAGATCCACCAGGCACAGACGGGTCCTGGAACTGAGCTACCAGGGCTGTGACCCTTGTAGCTATCAAGCCAGTGCTGAACCAGAGACGGAGACGGAAGTCTTACCTGGGCTAAGGAGAAGCAGAAGTGGACTGGTGTTTCGTGGTCCAAAGTCCTTTTTCCAGATGAAATCCAGGTCCCATAGTCTGCGTCTGCGAGGAGACTTTATCTGCTGACGAGCTTTATAGAGACACCGGTTTCCTGTTCCAGCAGGACCTGGCACCTGCCCACAGGGCCAGAACCACTAGGAACTGGTTTGCTGACCATGGTATTACTGTGATTGGTCGGCCAGCTCACCTGACCTGAACCCCATAGAGACTCTGAGGGACTCGAGACGGGCTGAAGGTCTCGTTAAAGGACCTGCAGGCTTCATAACAGCTCAGCAGGCCGATGGTCTGATGCAGAAGGAGCCCCGCCCAGCTGTTTTCAGGAGGTCCACATTTCTGGACGAAACATTGTGATATTCTGGATTTTTGATTTCCGTGAGCTGTGATCATCAAGAATCAAACCTTTTCACTTTGTGGCCTGAATCTAGAAGATCTGAAAGTTTGACTTGCGGTAAAAACTGATTACTGTTGACTGTGAGTCTCTGTCG
>NC_060172.1:3565412-3579670 GCF_021292245.1 Micropterus dolomieu | reverse complement strand
TAAAGGTGAACACCACAGGTGAGACAGATAAAGCTGCACACCAAAGTTGAGCCAGGTAAATAAATGTGAACACCACAGGTGAGACAGGTAAATAAAGGTGAACACCACAGGTGAGACAGATAAAGGTTGTATTCTGAGGAAACAGAAGAACCAAATTTTAACGGGCTGACACGCCGCAGGAAGTGATGATCTCAATCTTCATTATGCTTTTTATAAATACTGAAACATGATGACATCACAGCATAACAAGAGAAAAAACGTCTGGAGGCTCCGCCCACCGTGTTTCCCTCAGCACACCACAGGTGAGACAGGTAAATAAATGTGAACACCACAGGTGAGACAGGTAAATAAAGGTGAACACCAGAAGTGGGACAGGTAAATAAAGGTGAACACCACAGGTGAGACAGGTAAATAAAGGTGAATACCAGAAGTGGGACAGGTAAATAAAGGTGAACACCACAGGTGAGACAGATAAAGCTGCACACCAAAGTTGAGCCAGGTAAATAAATGTGAACACCACAGGTGAGACAGGTAAATAAAGGTGAACACCACAGGTGAGACAGATAAAGGTGAACACCACAGGTGAGACAGGTAAAGGTGAACACCACAGGTGAGACAGATAAATAAAGGTGAACATCAGAAGTGAGACAGGTAAATAAAGGTGAACACCACAGGTGAGACAGATAAAGGTGAACACCACAGGTGAGACAGATAAATAAAGGTGAACATCAGAAGTGAGACAGGTAAATAAAGGTGAACACCACAGGTGAGACAGGTAAATAAAGGTGAACACTACAGGTGAGACAAATAAAGGTTGTATTCTGAGGAAACAGAAGAACCGAATTTTAACGGGCTGACATGCCGCAGGAAGTGATGATCTCAATCTTCATTATGTTTTTTATAAATACTCAAACATGATGATGACATCACAGCATAACAAGAGAAAAAACATCTGCGTTTCCCTCAACCAATCAGATTATTTGAGAGAGGTCAAAGGCTCATAGAGAGGAGTCCAACCTGGGAGAGCTCCTGGTTTTACCTGCACAGGTAAATATTTACATTAGGAGAATCTATCAGTGTGTTCAGTCGAAAACACAGAAGCTGGTGACTCACCTGAAGGGGCCAAGTGTGTCGTTCATCGTGACGTTTATCGTGGCGTTCTTCGTGGCGTTCATCGTGGCGTTCATCGTGGCGTTCATCGTGGCGTTCTTCATGGAGTTCATCGCGGCGTTCATCGTGGCGTTCTTCATGGAGTTCATTGCGGCGTTCATCGTGGTGTTCATCCTGGCGTTCATCGTGCCGTTCTTCGTGGCGTTCATCGCGGCGTCCCTGAGGAAGAAAGTAAAACTGCACTAAACAAACTATTTATTATGATTAAACTGTATTTGTTCCCTAAATAATTTTCTTTGATGAAATCGAAGATTTTTCTGCTAAAGTTCAGCACCTAGATGTAAGAGATGTAATGTTTCACATATATTTTAGGGCTGGGCACGTTAGCGCGTTATTATCACGTTAACGCATTAATTAATTAACCCCAACAATTATTTTATTGCACGTTAATGCAGCTTTTATTATTATTATTTTGAAAGTCCGTTGCTCTCTGGCTCTGAATAAGTCAGACCACAGGTCACAGGAGGGGGGTTTTGATCAGCCTGGGAGGCTTCAGCAGACTACGCTGGACGCAGCGTGTGGGAGAAACAGGTAAACAAAAGCAAGACAAGCGATCAAATGCCACAGCGAAGTGGAGAGCTCCACACTGCATGCTGGTTAGTGTTGGGGAAGATGTCTCTCTGAGGAACGTTCTTACAATCACAGCGTAGTCTCTTGGCCCCGTGGGGCCGCTCTGCGCTCCTCAGGTGATCAGACAGGGAGACGGCGCTCCGCGAGAGTAACAATGGCAACAGCTTCTGTGCGCTACACAGCTGTAGCCTGTTTAACTTAAAGGAGAACATGCTTTTCCACATTTTATGACTCATCTAAAATGTTATAATGTTGGATGTTAAACTGTAAATGCTCCATATAGCACCTTTCTAGTCTTTTCAACCACTCAAAGAACTTTTATACTACATCTGCATTCACCATTCACCCACATTCATTCACTGAGCCTAAGTGCTCAAACAGAAACTAACATTCACACACATTCACGGAACAGCCAGCAGGGGCAATTCGGAGTTCATTAACTTGCCCAAGGACACTTCGACATGCAGCCTGGTGGAGCCGGGGATTGAACCACCGTCCTTCCAATTAACGAGCAGCCTGCTCTACCTCCTGAGCCACAGCATTTTTTTTAAAACTTTGAATCATACAAAGCTGCCATACTGGAGTCACAGAACTACAGTATAGCATTAGTATAGCATTTTAATAGGTCTTTAAGTTAAAATTACAGGCTACATAACTTTATAGGCCTTCATCTAGGTTTGCGGGGACGCTCTGCCGTGTGAATTCCTGTTGATGTCCTGTTTAGTTAAACAGTAATAGATTCTGGAAACTCACAAACAGCGAGGATCAGTCTCTCTTCCAGTGATTCGTGCTGCGTGTCGCAAACAAAAAGTTCAAGACAATGCAACCTTGGCGGCAGCAGGCGTGTGTGAGGTGAGCGCTTTCAGCTCACTCTAACTGCTGAACATAGACTGTTTCTACTGCTCCCTGAGAAAAGAAAAATGTTCTTGCTGACACCTGAAAACAGATTTCTATCTGTTCACTTGCTGCTCAGCAGGAACCTGTTCTGATGTTCTGATCGTGGCTCTGGACTCTTGATAAAGGTAATGCCCTTTATCAAAGAGGAAAGTCTTAAGCCTACTCTCAAATGTGTGTTAAATGTATATACACACGCACACACACACACACATATATATATATATATACACACACACATATATTACACACAGTATCTCACAAAAGTGAATGCACCCCTCACATTTTTGTATTCTATTCTAATCTCACTTTCGTTGCCAGCGGTTTAGACATTAATAGCTGTGTGATGTGTTATTTTGAGGGGACAGCAGATTTACACTGTTGTACAAGCTGCACGCTCACTACTTTACACTGTTCTACAAGCTGTACGCTCACTACTTTACGCTGTTCTACAAGCTGTACGCTCACTACTTTACGCTGTTCTACAAGCTGTACGCTCACTACTTTACACTGTTATACAAGCTGCACGCTCACAACTTTACACTGTTATACAAGCTGTACGCTCACTACTTTACGCTGTTCTACAAGCTGTACGCTCACTACTTTACGCTGTTCTACAAGCTGTACGCTCACTACTTTACACTGTTATACCAGCTGCACGCTCACTACTTTACACTGTTATACCAGCTGTACGCTCACTACTTTACACTGTTAAACAAGCTGCACGCTCACTACTTTACAGTTATACAAGCTGTACGCTCACTACTTTACACTGTTATACAAGCTGCACGCTCACTACTTTACACTGTTATACAAGCTGTACGCTCACTACTTTACACTGTTAAACAAGCTGCACGCTCACTACTTTACACTGTTATACAAGCTGCACGCTCACTACTTTACACTGTTATACAAGCTGTACGCTCACTACTTTACACTGTTAAACAAGCTGCACGCTCACTACTTTACACTGTTATACAAGCTGCACGCTCACTACTTTACACTATTATACAAGCTGTACGCTCACTACTTTACAGTTATACAAGCTGTACGCTCACCACTTTACAGTTATACAAGCTGTACGCTCACTACTTTACGCTGTTATACAAGCTGTACGCTCACTACTTTACGCTGTTCTACAAGCTGCACGCTCACTACTTTACACTGTTATACCAGCTGTACGCTCACTACTTTACACTGTTATACAATCTGTACGCTCACTACTTTACACTGTTCTACAAGCTGCACACTCACTACTTTACGCTGTTATACAAGCTGCACACTCTACACTGGAGCAAAGGGTCATTTCTTCAGTGTCGTCACATGAAAAGATAGAATCAGATGTTTACACAAATGTGAGGGGTGGACTCACTTTGGTGAGATACTGTACACGTGTGTGTGTGTGTGTGTGTGTGTGTGTGTGAAGTCATCTGGTGAGCTGTTGATTCTGATTTGTCTTATCGAGTGAGAAACAAAACTTCTGTGTTTAAAACCTTGAGATCCGAAATGTCAGCGGTTTAACTTTGTTTCTCGTGAATGGATAAGGTTGGGATTATGGAGTCGGACGATTCTGGTGATTCCAGCATGACAACGGAAGCTTCTCCTTCATGGTGCTGATCTAAAGTCCAGATCTGAGTCGGGGCTCCTCACCTGGAGAGGGTCTGTGTGCTGCAGCACAGAGGACTCGGATCAGGTCTCTGACGGGAAGGCACAGATATCAACATTCTGCCTAAAGCTGCGCGAGACTCACCTGGAGCCGTCAAGTGAAGGAGGAAGAGGACCGGCAGAACCAGAACCCACCATCATCATCATCAAACAGAGAGCGGGAGCCTGAACAGTCGTCATTATCTGATCCAGCAGAGAGAGGGAGCAGGTCTGACACTGCCAGAGGGTCTGACTCGCACCGATGGATTTATACTGTTTCAGGGTCACAGAATCCAGATCCAGCACCAGCACAGTCCTGTGAAGGTCGGCCCAAGGTCTGCAGGAGGACGACGGCCTCGGCGCTGTTTCAATATTGACTTTCCCAGCTGATATCAGTGGGTTGATGGGAACCGCACTGACCTCAGCGGTGATGTCATCATGACATCAGCACACAGCCTCATCTTGTCTCTGCTGTGAAAGATGACCAATCCCTGAGCTCCTGGACCTGCAGCAACCAGACCTGAAACTCCAGGACCTGCAGCTGAGACGGTCTTTGTCTTGTTCTCTGCAGGTTTCGTCTGAGACACGAAGCTTCACTGTTGAGCAAAGAAAACTTTCAGCTTCAGCTGGTGAAAAACAAGTGTTTGCAGTTTGTTTAGTGACGTGACGGCGCCCCGCAGCTCAAAGTGCATTTGATGACACGGGCTGTTGCTCCTGAGCTACTATTGGCTGCTGCATCCTGCCTTTATTCAGGCTATACTGTATAAATATACACACACACACACACACAGTATGTATACAGTATAATTATACTTATATATAGTACACAGTGTACATTGTGACTGGACCCGCACACTGCGGTTCCTGTGGATCAGAGGAAACATGGTCAGAAGGACTTCTTCCCACCGTGGCCCTTCAGGGCCTCCGTACACGCCACGTTTTAAAGCACAAACGTTTTCAGACATTTAAGATTTGATGTTTCACACACTGAAGAAGCAGAAAGTCACAACGAACACGATCATTTATTTTCCGTTTCATAAGTTAAACCTCTGGAACAAACACGACACAAAAACAAGTTCTTCTCTCGTCAAGATATTTTCAGCTGCGAGGTAGGAAAGCTCATCACTTCCCGTCCTGCCCGAACTGAAAACGTTTTGACAGGGATTAGAAACTACAGTTAATCTAACATCACTGTACAAAAACAACAAGCCAGGGACATTTCTCTTCATCGCACAGAGCGGAAACGTTTAGCGGAAGTCCTCGGCGGAGAACATGCCCTTGGCCCGGCGCAGGATGGAGTCCTTGGACGCGTCGTACGGGTGCTCTTTGGACGGGATCTCCAGCACGGCCGGGATCGACTGCATGTGGCCGTCGATGGCGTGACGGATCATCTCAGCGATGAACTGGTTAATCAGGATGATGCCGATGTCGTTACGTGCCAGGAAGCTCCTGGAGGAAAAAAAATAAATAAAAAAAAAGACATGAAACACACCAAACTTCATTCAGATTTCTATCAGTTTAACACTCGGATTCTGGAAATGACGATATTTTATGAATTAATAGGAGCAGAAGATCCCCGAGGAGGGCTGCACGTGATTTCTAACCAAACATTGGCTGATGATTAAAAGAGATCTTCTGCAGGGTCAAAGGAGTTCAGTTTCTGGTTCGCTGACCACAAACACACCAGACGAACCTTCATTCACAAATCTAAGAAGTTAACACGTGGTGATTTGAACATCAGGCCGACCGAATCATCCATCAGAGGTTATAGATTAAAAATGATTTGCTGCAAGCCGATTTAACATTTGGCATCTGGCAACGGTGTTATTTAATTAATTGCTTAACTTTTGAATGGAGTTTGGTTTAAGATTAAGCATTAGTTCATTAAACAGATAAATTTCAGATCATTTTAACCAAAAGGCCACTTAGAAAACCCCGGTTTTAAATCTGCTGCTGGTCCAGTCGCTCACCGAGGGGCCGTCCGGGCCCTCCTGGTTAAGATCCTGTCCCTCACAGGGAGGATTGCAGGTCTCAGGACCACTTTAAATACACTGATTACTGAACGAGGTTTGGTGCGGAGTCTTACTTGAAGGTCTCTTCGATCTCCGTGACGCTCGTGTCCTTTTCCACCACCAGGAAATTGGGTTTCCGGTTCTTGTTGAGTTCTCCGATCCCACCGAGCAGGAATCCGGTGCACGTGTCCTCATCACCGATCACGGCGATCAGTTTCCCGCGTCCGGCCATCGCGCGCCTCAATTATCACGATTTAACGGAGAAACGGAGGAAATAATAACGCGCGTCACTGTCAGCTGCTGCAGGTCACGTGAGGAAGTCAGCTGAGCAACACTTCCGCTCTGGACAAAGAGACCAGAAGCGCGAGAGCGCTCCCTGCTGCATTAAGGGAAACTCGTAAGTCACAAACTCATCTTTCATCAAACTATTTTAGATTAAACAATTCAAAACAATATCGCAGCGTGCTGCCTTCAAGTGCTCACTAGAAACCTGTGAACGTTTTGTTCTTTGATTTGCTTTGATCAAACAGGAAGTCTCTGACCCAAAAACATGTTCAAAGAGGCTCCGTCTAAACTGTAAACCATGAAATCTACTAATAATAAATTACATTAGTACGTGAAGTAAAGTGAAAATACCACGCATGTTTAAATGAGCTGAAGACACTTAAATTAAACTTTAAATAATAATTTAAATTTCCGACAGCACCTGAAGGCCTCACAGTCACGTGAAAAAAACAGAGAGAAAGACGGAAATGTTGCTGAGCTACAACTTGTGGTAAAACAGAAGAAGAAGAATGGTGAGTCCCGGTCCCGGTCCCGGTCCCGGTCGCGGTCCCGGTGTTTGAATGGTTTCATATAAACTCTGAGACGTTTGTGTGACTCGGACTTTACAGTTTGTCTGAAATGGCTGTTAGCATGTTAGCAGTTAGCCTGTTAACTCAGTCGGCTCCTGTTGTTTTCAGACGACAGCAGCTCTGACTGCGGGTCTGGAGCGGATCCCGGATCAGCTCGGGTACCTGGTCATCAGTGAGGACGGGGTTCTGGCCGTGAGTAGTTCTGCCAGACTTGCAAACACCAGACCAAAGTCCATTCAGTTTGGTGTGACTTTAATTTAATCACAGTGAGACTTGTACCGGGATCGCTAACACGCCAAACTCTCTTAAAATATCTGTAGATTTAACGTTCCCGCAGATATCAGTACACCTGTGCGGTGGGAAACAAAATTTACTACTGGTGTAAACAGCAGTTAGAAAATCCCCCGTGATGCCTGATGGGTAAATATATGTTGGCGTGATCTCCTACAGTTCAGCCAAACGTTAAATTGTTCTTATTGTGAATGCAGTTTGGTGTTAGACCACATGACCTGACAGAACCATCGACTTCACAGTCCTTTTGACCCCCGATGATTAAAAATATTATTAATCAAATTATACAAGAAATTAATTGGTAATCAAGTTTGGTATTAGAGTTAGTTTAGTCCTAGAACATTAAATTGGAAGCTGGAGAAGCTAAACAAACCAAACTCCATTCAGTTTCTCGCTGATGTTCCTTTGTTTTCTAACGTCGGGGAAAAACAAGTTGGCACAGAGGAATTTAAAAAGAAGAACAGAAAAAGATGAAAGTAGAATCAGTTAACCTTCTACATTGATGCATAAATATATACACATATATAATCACATACAGTCAAAGTAGAATCAAGATAGAGTCTGTCAGATCTGAGATCTCGCTGCTGTGGAATCACAAACTTTAAACTGCTTGAATTTTAAATGGTGTTTGGTGTTGGAATTACTGATTGTTTTGAAAAAAAAGGTGAAATTAACAGATGAGAAAATGTGTTAAATTGTTTAAATTTTGAGTGGAGTTTGGTGTATCAGACATGTACAACACAAAGTATAAGGAAGATTTATTAAAGTTTTATACCTGATGATAAAGTTTCAGTCCAGTCAGACTCCGAGAGTCCTGACCCCGCCTCCCCCCATCAGTCTGCAGGTGAGCTGGAGAACGACGAACACACAGCAGGCGTGATGATGCAGATGGTTCGAACAGCGAGTCGATTCCGGTTACCTGGATCAGCTGAGCCGCCCTTCAAGCGCATGTCAGGTAATACACACACCCTCTCAGGTGAAGACGGTCTGCAGGTACCTCCCCCCTCACCTGGACTCACCTGGACTCACCTGGACTCTGTTTTCTGTCCTCAGTGATTCTGGAGGATTTCGTTTACGCGGTGACGGTTTCTGGGCAGAAAGTTTTTGTGGTCAAACGTCAAAACAACCAGCAGGAGCCAATCAGTGTGTAGAGATGGACACACAGGAAGTGAGGTCATCCGGCGGCAGCGTCTCGGACTCGGCTTGTGTTTGATTTCCATAAAGTTTTGTGTGTTTGAATGTTGAACCTGTGTGAGTGACAATAAAAGCATGTTTAAAGTTGCTGTTTCCTGTCAGCTGATTTATTCAGACAGAATTGATCAATAATCAATAAACAAGACGAAGCTCTGTAAGCAGGAAGTGATGTAACCAGCCGGCCGCCTTCACTGTTGGCTGCTGGGAGTGAATTTAAACAGTGTTTATGGTAAAAAGAATTACGTTCAGTGCTTTTATTGTGAAGGTGCTGATTGATCAGTGTGTTAGTGCAGATTAAATTGATTGATCCGAAGGTGAAGAAGCTGAGGCCGTTAAGAAATACTACAATGTAATATACTCTCTATATTTATATATATATGTACACAGTAGTACTGAGCGTGTGTACAGTGTGTGTGTGTGTGTGTGTGTGTGTGTGTGTGTGTATATATATATAGATAGATATATATAATGTACACACACTCAGTACTGCAGTACCGCTCCTCTCCAGCAGGGGCCGCCAGAGGCGCCACTGTCTCCGGTGTCTTTCACGTTATTTTTGATGGAGGACCGGAGAGGGGACGGTGGAGGTCTCGGAGCGCTGATCCGGTCGTGATGAACCCGTTTGACGGCTCCGGTTCTCCCCGACGTGAGGCGGCGGACGGCGGGGACAGCCGGTGTCCGTGGGCCCGGTTCTCCTCCTGGTTGGAGTGCGTGTGTGTCGTTACCTTCGACCTGGAGCTCGGGCAGGCCATCGAGGTACGGCGTTAGCTTAGCATCGTTAGCATGGTGTATCCCCAGCGCTACAGATCAGAATCAGATCAATGATCCGAGCAGACCTTCGGATGTTTGATGAACAGGACGGGAAACCTTCCGCCGGAAGCACAACCGTCATTGTGTTGGAGACAGGTGCACCAGACTCCGTTCAAAAGTTAAGACCATTTTCAAAAGTTGCCGTCCTTTTCGGCAAAGGTAGCTTTTGGTAAACAATCAGTTATAAGTCCAGGAACGGACAGAGTCTCTGTTGACTTCGGCATTCATCTTTTCGAATTATATATCTAATAAGTTCTTAAAATTGCTGCTGTCGCTCATCAGAAGATTGTGGGAATGAAAGGAGGTGTTATTGCAGTGACTGATGTGTGAGCCGAAGTGAACATCATCTCCTCATGATATGTTGACAGTCTTTTCTCTCTGACTGCTGGCAGCTGAAAGATGCTGCTGATGGCTGCAGCTGTTGCACCTGTATCATGTCATTAGTTAACAAAAGTCAGTGCTTTACAGTGTGGTGAGAAGCAGCGATCCATTAAATTAGCAGAATTCTGAATGGAATTTGGTGTGAGTCATTTCTGCTTTTGGTTTTCAGCTGGTTTATCCTCAGGATGTGAAACTCACTGAGAAGGAGGTAACTTTGATTTAACAGATCTTTATCCTGAACTTATAATCGACCTGTTGATTATGGATTTATTGATCATGTCTTTGTGTTTTGTTGTCAGAAAACCAGCATCTGCTACCTGTCCTTCCCCGACTCGTACTCAGGTGAGTTCAGCTTCCAGGTGTGTTCCGCAGGACTCGGAGGTCAAAGGTCACATGTGTTGTCTGATTTCCCAGGATGCCTCGGTGACACTCAGTTCAGCTTCAGGTTGCGCCAGTCGGTCGGTCGCAGAGCGGCGAGGTTCCGGGAGGATGCTTACAACAGAGACGCCCCCGTCACCCTGCAGGTGAGGAACCAATCAGATAGCAGCTTTAACTGCAGCATGCTTCCTGTAGTGAAAGGGTTTGATTGGATCCCAGCTCGGAGCAGCTGATTGGACGCTGCTAATGATGTAATGACCTGCGTGTCTTGCTGTCTCCGCAGATGGAAGCGTCCCATTTCTTTGGTTACGTCTATTTCAGACAGGTGAAGGACGTCTCTGTGAAGAGAGGCTACTTCCAGAAGGTCAGAGGCACTTGTGCTCACCTGTTCATGCGGTAACACCTGTTCACTTTGACTGACAGCTGAGAGGTCATGTGACTCTGTGTTTCAGTCTCTGGTGCTGGTGTCCAGGTTACCGTACACTCACCTGTTCCACTCGCTGCTGCACATCGTTGCTCCTGAGTTCTTTGAGAAGCTGCAGCCCTGTCTGGAAGCAGGTGATGATGTCATGCTGACATCACAGGAATAATTATGACATCACTGTCATCATGTCACCTGACGTCTCATCTTTCTGTCCTCCTCACAGTGTGTAACGAGATCGACCAATGGCCTTCACCAGTACCTGGACTGACCCTCAACCTGCCTGTGATGGGCGTGGTCTTACAGGTGAGCAGGAGGGGGCGTGGTCTGACAGGTGAGCAGGAGGGGGCGTGGTCTTACAGGTGAGCAGGAGGGGGCGTGGTCTTACAGGCGAGCAGGAGGGGGCGTGGTCTGACAGGCGAGCAGAGGGGATGTGGTCTTACAGGTGAGCAGAGGGGGCGTGGTCTTACAGGTGAGCAGGAGGGGGCGTGGTCTTACAGGCGAGCAGGAGGGGGCGTGGTCTGACAGGCGAGCAGGAGGGGGCGTGGTCTGACAGGCGAGCAGGAGGGGGCGTGGTCTGACAGGCGAGCAGGAGGGGGCGTGGTCTGACAGGCGAGCAGGAGGGGGCGTGGTCTTACTGGTGCTCAAAGTTGGCGGAGTAAGAAAATGCAATGTTTGTTTCGTCACTTCCTGCCGCTGGAACTAAAGTTTGTTTTCATTTAATTCTATTTTTCAGGTGCGGATTCCTTCAAAAACGGACAAACCAGGAGGAAGTCCAGTGAGACAGACTGCTAGAGAGGTCAGGAAGAGAAAGGGGATCTTTATTAACAACACAAGCTGAGGGACAGACCAATAAAGTTTGATTCCATCTCCCCAGGGCCTCCTGCCGGCTCCGACTCTGCTGCCCTCCATCCACGAGCTGGACCTCTTCAGGTCCGTCCTCTGTTCTTGTCCTCATCTACAAATATAAAATATGTCAGCCAGAAACTTTAATGAAGAAATTACCAAAATAAAAGACAAATGTTTATGAAATTTGATTAATGAAATAAAATGAATAAATATTAAAATTTAAACGAGTAAATTATGAACTGAGCCTGTTCCCTGTGACCTTTGACCTCTCAGGTGTTTCCAGTCCGTCCTGGTCCACCTGCAGATGCTCTGGGAGCTCGTGTTGCTCGGGGAACCACTGGTTGTCATGGCGCCGTCTCCCACCGTCTCCTCGGAGACCGTACTGGCTCTCATCAGGTAACTGAACAGCCAATCAGGAACCAGATCATTAATGATCTCATCAGCTGTTAATTTACCTGCAGACGCCGGATCAATTTCTACTTCAATAACAGGAGAGGGTCACATGACCGAGCAGCTGGTCAGTAACGCAGGGGGGTCACGTGACCGAGCAGCTGGTCAGTAACGCGGGGGGGGGGGGGGTGACCGAGCAGCTGGTCAGTAACGCGGGGGGGGGGGGGGGGGGGGGGGGGGGGGGGGGGTCACCTGACTGCTGTGAGTTTTCATTGATCCAGACGAAGCTGCTCACTCTTTAATCCTGGCAGCCAATCAGAGAGCAGTGTGTTTGTTGTTGCTGTGGTAACACTGTGTCTCTCAGCTCCATCAGTCCTCTGAAGTTTTGCTGCGACTTCCGGCCGTATTTCACCGTCCACGACAACGAGTTCAGAGAGTTCACCACCAGAACACAGGCCCCGTGAGTACTGGACTCACCTGTCTCTCTCTCTCTCTGTCCTTACTCACCCTGTCTGTCCTCACTGACCTGTCTCTCTGTCTGTCCTCACTCACCCTGTCTGTCCTCACTGACCTGTCTCTCTGTCTGTCCTCACTTACCCTGTCTGTCCTCACTGACCTGTCTCTCTGTCTGTCCTCACTCACCCTGTCTGTCCTCACTGACCTGTCTCTCTGTCTGTCCTCACTTACCTGTCTCTCTGTCTGTCCTCACTGACCTGTCTCTCTGTCTGTCCTCACTTACCCTGTCTGTCCTCACTTACCTGTCTCTCTGTCTGTCCTTACTCACCCTGTCTGTCCTCACTGACCTGTCTCTCTGTCTGTCCTCACTTACCTGTCTCTCTGTCTGTCCTCACTGACCTGTCTCTGTCTGTCCTCACTCACCCTGTCTGTCCTCACTGACCTGTCTCTGTCTGTCCTCACTCACCCTGTCCTAACTGACCTGTCTCTCTCTCTGTCCTTACTCACCCTGTCTGTCCTCACTGACCTGTCTCTCTGTCTGTCCTCACTCACCCTGTCTGTCCTCACTCACCCTGTCCTAACTGACCTGTCTCTCTCTGTCTCTGTCTGTCCTCACTCACCCTGTCTCTCTCTGTCCTCACTGACCTGTCTCTCTCTGTCCTCACTCACCCTGTCCTAACTGACCTGTCTCTCTCTCTGTCCTCACTCACCCTGTCTGTCCTCACTCACCCTGTCCTAACTGACCTGTCTCTCTCTGTCTCTGTCTGTCCTCACTCACCCTGTCTCTCTCTGTCCTCACTGACCTGTCTCTCTCTGTCCTCACTCACCCTGTCCTAACTGACCTGTCTCTCTCTCTGTCCTTACTCACCCTGTCTGTCCTCACTGACCTGTCTCTCTGTCTGTCCTCACTCACCCTGTCTGTCCTCACTGACCTGTCTCTGTCTGTCCTCACTCACCCTGTCTCTCTCTGTCCTCACTGACCTGTCTCTCTCTGTCCTCACTCACCCTGTCCTAACTGACCTGTCTCTCTCTCTGTCCTTACTCACCCTGTCTGTCCTCACTGACCTGTCTCTCTGTCTGTCCTCACTCACCCTGTCTGTCCTCACTGACCTGTCTCTGTCTGTCCTCACTCACCCTGTCCTAACTGACCTGTCTCTCTCTGTCTCTGTCTGTCCTCACTCACCTGTCTCACCTATCCTCCTCAGGCCTAACGTGGTTCTGGGAGTCACCAATCCGTTCTTCATTAAGACTTTTCAGAACTGGCCTCATGTGGTCCGGCTGGGAGACGTCAGGATGGCAGGTAAGAAGAGACGGTTCTGAGGTGATGACTCAGGGATGACTCGCCTGTTTACCTGTCTCATGTCTTTCAGGTGATTTACCGAAACAGGTGAAGGTGAAGAAACTGTCCAAGCTGAAAACCCTGGACACTAAACCAGGTCACCTGACTCTAAACTCAGTCTCATGCTGAAGAACATCCTGTTTTATTGTGAAGAACATCCTGTTTTGTTGTGGTAAATGCTGACTTCCTGTCTGCAGGTATCTACACGGCGTACAGGACGTACCTGCACAAAGACAAGCTTCTGATCAAACGGCTGCTAAAGGTGAACGAACGTGACATGAAGACATGTAAAGATTATTTATCGTTATTGATCGTTATCGTGTAAAGTTTATTGATAGTTATCGTTGACACAAAGACGTGTAAAGATTATTAATCGGTGACACGGACACGTGTTAAGATTATTGATCGTTATTGTTGACATGAAGACGTGTAAAGATTAAGATGTGTAAAGATTATTGATCGTTGACACGGACACGTGTTAAGATTATTGATCGTTATTGTTGACATGAAGACGTGTAAAGATTAAGATGTGTAAAAATTATTGATCGTTGACACGAAGACGTGTAAAGATTATTGATCGTTGACACGAAGACGTGTAAAGATTA